>NC_136527.1:108255311-108307811 GCF_053919585.1 Euprymna scolopes | reverse complement strand
AGACAATATTTACAAAGTTTTCTTTATAGTTTCTTTAAAAAAATATATTATTTGGGATATTCATTTTTTTTTTCAGGTTTTTCGTTCGTTAACAAATTGTTATTTTGTAAAAACTGGATGATAAAAATAATGTTTGTGTATATTAATTTCTGTAAGAAACTTTATTATTTGAGAAATTCGCAATATTTCCAGCTAATGTTTTATATATATATATATATATATATATATATATATATATATATATATATATATGTGTATGTATATATTTATATTTATTTATATAAATTTATATACACATACATTTATATATATATTTATATATGTATAAAAATATATATATTTATATATATATATATTTGTATATATATTTATATATATATTTATATATATATTTATATATAAATATTTATATATATATATATTTATATATATATTTATATAAATATATATATATAAATATATATATATATATAAATATATATATATAAATATATATATATAAATATTATTATTATTTGAGAAATTCACCATATTTCCAACTAATGTCTATATATATATATATATATATATATATATATATTTATATATATATTATATATATATTTATATATATATATATATATTTATATACACATATATTTATATATATATTTATATATATGTATAAAAATATATATATATTTATATATATTTATATATAAATATTTATATATATATTTATATATATATTTATATATATATTTATATACTTATTTATATATATTTAAATATATATATGTCTCTCTATATATATAGTTATTCATATATATTTAAATATATATATGTTTATATATATATATATATATATATATTTGTTATTTTCGTAATATTTACGGTGTATATTTATATATGCTTTTTTCATTATGTTTTATTGTTAGTCTCTCATAAAGTGCTTGTGTATATCAATGATATTTTAAACAAACACATTTCCGGTGAAAACATTATTATATAATTATGTATCATGTCGAAATTAGTATAAATTCCCCAAATTACTGATTCAGGTAAAAATGCTTATAAATAAAATAGAATTTGTCAAATCAACGAGTTATATGCCCAATTGGCTCACCTATCTTGACTTAAATTAACATAAATTAAGGCTACGCCATTTTTAAACAAAACATAATTGTTGACGAATTTTTTGTTAAAAACACATCTATAACATTTTCTACTGGATTCTTATTCGTATTTCTTAGATTATGTACTAATTTCAACATCACAAGTAAGTACGTAATGATGTTTTCACCTGAAATGCATTGATTAAAAAAAAATAACTAATCTACAAAAACAGCTTCCATTACAATGGTTTAACAACAAAGGGAGATAATTCGAAAACAAAATATTGTGACTAATACGAACTTTCCTTAAATAAATATTGTTTGTTACATATTGATCGTACGTATGAAAAAGGCTGTTGAATCAATCGGTCAAAATATGTTGATGGAGGTTGGCAAAACTGTTTGTAAACTTTAACACGAATAAAGCAAAAAAAAAAAAAATCGTGACAAGTGAACAAAAAAAAATTAAACCGCAACAATATAGAGCAATAATTACTACATTGAACCTACTTACAATACAGCAATTGACAAAAAAACGAATATATATATATATGTATATATATATATATATATATATATATATATATATATATATATATATATATATATATATATATATATATATAAGGATGAGATTCATGAATAAATGAAAGAAACAAATCAAATTTTATTACGAAGTATCCGATTAAAAAAAGGGCCCATTAATTTTTTTTCTTTTTGTGATTTAAAAACCTAATGAATAACTCTTTAAATATGTGAAAAAATGTATAAAAAAGGTAAAAAATGTAAAAAAAAAAAAAAATTGTATCAAGAATGAGGTAAAAAATGTGGGAAAAATTGTATCAGAATGAGGTAACAACATGGGAAAAATTGTACTAAGAATGAGGTAGAAATGAGAAAAAATTGTACCAAGAATGAGGTAAACTGAGAAAAAAATTGTATCAAGAATGAGGTAAAAATAAGAAAAAATTGTACGAAGAATGAGGTAAAAATGAGAAAAAATTGTATCAAGAATGAGGTAAAAATGAGAAAAAAATTGTATCAAGAATGAGGTAAAAATGAGAAAAAATTGTACCAAGAATGAGGTAAAAATGAGAAAAAATTGTACCAAGAATGAGGTAAAAATGAGAAAAAATTGTATCAAGAATGAGGTAAAAATGAGAAAAATTGTACCATGAATGAGGTAAAAATGAGAAACAAACTATATCGAGTAAGAAATTGTGAAACGTAAAAATGTAAAAGAATTGTATTAAGAATGAGGTAAAAGATATGAAAAATATTATAAAAAGAATGATTAAAAAGTGTTTAAAAAATTTGTATCAATAATCAGGTAAAAAATGAGAAAATAAACTGCATCAAGAATGCGGTAAAGAATGTAAAAAAATTGTATCAAGAATAGGATAAAAGTATGAGAAAGATTTCCATCAAGTATGAGGTAAAAATGAGAAAAAACATCAAGTATGAGGTAAAAATGAGAAAAAACATCAAGTATGAGGTAAAAATGTTAAGAAAATTTTATCAACGAATGAAGTAAAAATGAGAAAAAAAACTGTACTAAGAATGAGGTAAATATGTGTCAATTTCTTTCAAGAATGAGATAAAAATATGAAAAAAGGAATATGGTAAAAACACGAGAAAAATCGTATTAAGTATGTTGTAACATTTTTTTAAAAACTGTATCAAGAATGAGGTAAAAATAAGAAAAAATATATCAGGTATAAGGTAAGGAATTGTAAAACGAATGACGTAAAAATATTGAAAAATTGTATCAGGCATGAGGTAAAAATGTAAAAAAATTGTATTAAGAATGAGGTAAAAAATGTTTAAAAATGGTATCAAGAATGAGGTATAAATGTTTAAAAAATGGTATCAAGAATGCGGTAAAAAATGTTTAAAAAATGGTATCAAGAATGAGGTAAAAAATAAATAAAATGAAAATGAAGTAAAACATAAGAAAAAATGTTTTAAAAAATTAATCAGATAAAAAACGAGCAAAAACTGTATCAAGAATGAGGTAAAGAATTTTAAAAAATGTATCAAGAATAAGGTAAAAGCATGGGAAAAATTCCATCAAGTATGAGGTAAAATGTTTTAAAAAATTGTATCAAGAATAAGGTAAATCATGGGAAAAAATCCATCAGGCATGAGGTAAAAATGTTTTTAAAAATTGTATCAAGAATAAGGTAAAAGCATGGGAAAAGTTCTATCAGGTATGAGGTAAAATGTTTTAAAAAAAATTGTATCAAGAATAAGGTAAATCATGGGAAAAATTCCATCGAGTATGAGGTAAAAATGTTTTTTAAAAATTATATAAAGAATGAAGTAAAAATGAGAAAAGAACTGTATTAAGAATAAAGTAAATATGTGTAACAGGAATAATATACAGAAGCAGAAAAAAAACAGGAATAATATACAGAAATAGAAAACAGAACAGAAATAATATACAGAAATAGAAAAAACAGGAATAATATACAGAAATAGAAAAAAAACAGGAATAATATACAGAAATAGAAAAAACAGGAAAAATATACAGAAATAGAAAAAAAACAGGAATAATATACAGAAATAGAAAACAAAACAGGAATAATATACAGACACAGAAAAAAAACAGGAATAATATACAGAAATAGAAAACAAAACAGAAATAATATACAGAAATAGAAAAAACAGGAATAATATACAGAAATAGAAAAAAAACAGGAATAATATACAGAAATAGAAAAAAAAACTGGAATAATATACAGAAATAGAAAAAAAACAGGAATAATATACAGAAATAGAAAAAAAACAGGAATAATATACAGAAATAGAAAAAACAGGAATAATATACAGAAATAGAAAAAAAACAGAAATAATATACAGAAATAGAAAAAAAAACAGAAATAATATACAGAAATAGAAAAAAACAGGTATATTATACAGAAATAGAAAAAAAACAGGAATAATAAACAGAAATAGAAAAAAAACAGACATAATATACAGAAATAGAAAAAAACAGGTATAATATACAGAAATAGAAAAAAAAACTGGAAGAATATACAGAAATAGAAAAAAAACTGGAATAATATACAGAAATAGAAAAAACAGGAATAATATACAGAAATAGAAAAAAAACTGGAATAATATTCAGAAATTGGAAAAAAACAAGAATAATATACAGAAATAGAAAAAAAACAGGAATAATATACAGAAATAGAAAAAAACAGGAATAATATACAGAAATAGAAAAAAAACAGGAATAATATGCAGAAATAGAAAAAAAACAGGAATAATATACAGAAATAGAAAAAAAACAGGAATAATATACAGAAATAGAAAAAAAACAGGAATAATATACAGAAATAGAAAAAAAACTGGAATAATATGCAGAAAAAAAACAGGAATAATATACAGAAATAGAAAAAACAGGAAGAATATACAGAAATAGAAAAAAAACTGGAATAATATTCAGAAATTGGAAAAAAACAAGAATAATATACAGAAATAGAAAAAAAACAGGAATAATATACAGAAATAGAAAAAACAGGAATAATATACAGAAATAGAAAAAAAACTGGAATAATATGCAGAAATAGAAAAAACAAGAATAATATACAGAAATAGAAAAAAAAACAGGAATAATATACAGAAATAGAAAAAACAGGAATAATATACAGAAATAGAAAAAAAACTGGAATAATATGCAGAAAAAACAGGAATAATATACAGAAATAGAAAAAAACAGGAAGAATATACAGAAATAGAAAAAAAACTGGAATAATATTCAGAAATAGAAAAAAACAAGAATAATATACAGAAATAGAAAAAAACTGGAATAATACACAGAAATAGAAAAAAAACTGGAATAATATGCAGAAAAAAAGGAATAATATACAGAAATAGAAAAAAAAACTGGAATAATATTCAGAAATAGAAAAAAAACAAGAATAATATACAGAAATAGAAAAAACTGGAATAATATACAGAAATAGAAAAAAACAGGAATAATATACAGAAATAGAAAAAAACTGGAATAATATGCAGAAAAAAAACAGGAAGAATATACAGAAATAGAAAAAAAACTGGAATAATATTCAGAAATAGAAAAAAAACAAGAATAATATACAGAAATAGAAAAAAAACTGGAATAATATACAGAAATAGAAAAAAAACAGGAATAATATACAGAAATAGAAATAAAACTGGAATAATATGCAGAAAAAAAACAGGAATAATATACAGAAAGTAAGGCATTAAGAATGATATACAGAATAATATACAGAAACTAAGGCATTAAGGGAGAAAGAGAGATAGAGAGAGAGAGAGAGAGAGAGAGAGAGAGAGAGAAGTGGGACGCGAAGACATAAAGTGAGAAAGAAAATGAGAGAGGGGGGAGAAGTAGTGAGAGAGAGGTTAGGAGAGGTTTGAGGAAAAGGAGAAGCGGAAAGAGTGGTAGGAGATGTACAAGTAGTAGGAGGTGGAGGTTAAAGAATGACGTAAGAAGAGGGTAGCGTAAAAGCATAAAAAATGGATGAAATTAAAACGAAATATATTAAGAGAGAGAGAGAGAGAGGGGGGGAAGACGCTAAGGCATTAAGAGAGAAAGAGAGAGAGAGAGAGGACGCAAAACCATAAAGAGAGAGCGAGCGAAAGAAATCCCGGCGAAAGAATTAGTGAGAGAGGGTAGGAGAGGGTTGAGAAAAAGAGGAGTGGAAAGAGTGGTAGGAAATGTAAAGGGAGGTGGAGGTTGACAAAGGATATCATAAAAGCAGGAAAAATGGATGAAATTAAAAAGAAATAAAGAGAGAGACAGAAAAAGAGAGAGAGAGAGAGGAGGATGCGAATGCATTAAGAGAGAAAGAAAGAGAGAGGGGGCGGTAAGGCATAAAGAAAGAAAGAAAGAAAGTGAGAAGGGGAGAAGTAGTGAGAGAAAGATAGAGTAGGAGAGGTTTGCGGAAAATGAGGAGTGGAAAGAGTGTTAGGAAATGTAAAGGGAGTAGGAGGTGGAGGTTAATTAAGAAAGAATGCGATCAAATGGACGAAAGAAAGCGATTTAAAAAAAAAAGAAAAAAATCGAAATAATAAAAAAGAGAGTAAAACAGAAAGAAGTAAAGAAAGAAAGAAATTGAAGAAAAGAAAGAAAAAAATAAATAAAAAGCTGAAGAGATTTGAAAGAAGAGAGAAAAAAAAGAAGAAAAAAAGAAGAATATAAAAAAAACACGCGAAAGAAATGAAAAAAGTAAAAAAAAAAGGGAAGTGAAAAAAAAAGAAGGAAATACAAAAAAAAAGGGTCTCATGGGAAAGAAAAACGGGATATATAATAAAGAACGTGTACTATTTCCTTCCTTCTTTCTTTTCTATTTTCCCTTTAAAAAAAAAAATAAAAAAATAATGCTAAATAAACACTAAAATTTTCCAAAATATTTCCAAAAAATGTCGACTGGAATATATAAGTATTTTTGTTCTAAAGTATTTAATTTAACTGTGATGTTATTGGAATTAATAAATTTAATACACTTCACACTTTTTGTTTCGAGTTTCGATTATTTGAATTTGATGTGCTGTTGATTATATATATATATATATATATATATATATATATATATATATATATATATATATATATGATGAAAATAATGGAAATAGTATTCCGACAAAATAGAGAAAATAAAAAAGGAACAAACCGTATTATGTGTTCACCAACGTTTCGTCTTTATTTCACCCAGAGGAAGTCTCGAAATAAAGACGAAACGTTGGTGAACACATAATACGGTTTGTTCCTTTTTTATTTTCTCTCTCTCTCTCTCTCTCTCTCTCTCTCTCTCTATATATATATATATATATATATATATATATATATAAAGTAATGTGATTTATAATTTAAAATTTAACAATCAAATTTTAATTAACTTAAAAAATCCGTTTCATAAAAAGCATTGTTTTCCGAAACGATCGTACAGATAATTGATTTTGTTGTTGTTCCTTCTTATGAAACTGATTTTTAATTTAATTATAATTTGATTTTTAAATTTTAAATTATAAATCACATTACTTAATATTGAATTAGCTCTAGGATATTTACCTATCGAGCTTATTATATATCTAAATTACAACGAGCACTTTCTATTTCCTGTATTTTAATTAAACTAGTAATTTCACTGTTACATTAAAATACACTCAGCTCTTTAGACTATTGTTCTAATCTCCTTTAAATTGACCCCCCAAAAAACAAAAGCTAAATGGAGGCCATCTAGAACATATGCTGTAGAACGGAGAAAAAAGGCCAAAGACCCTAGTATTTTGATGTGATGTTTTTAATATAATAAACTAATTATGACCAAAGTTTCGTTTCATTCGGACAAAACACTAAGAAACGAGGCCTAATTAGAGTTGGGGCCCGTTTCTTTGGGTCACCCTGTATATACATATATATATATATATATATATATATATATATGAACAAATGATTAATAAAACATGTTAAAAACATCTTGAAAAAGAGTTAAAAACATATTTAATTTTAAAAAGGAAGCACAAGATAAGTGGATAGTCCTTAATCCGCGGAGTTTCGAAGAAATACTCTCCTTCTCATCAGAGGGCAGGAATTAGCAAAATGCAGGATCGGATTTTGGATATAAAAGTATTTAATGAAACCACAAGTAAGTCACAGATCTTACTTGGTTAAAAAAAACGGTGAGGTAAGGGGAATAGGAGGTAAAAGAAAAAATGATAAAAAGATTTCACAAGAATGGATAGTCCGGTGAAGGGTAAAAAATTCAAGAATGGTAAAATCCAAACACGGTCAGATTAAAAACTTCCAATCCAACAGGTAAGTTCCAAATGGTCCAAAATGATCCAAAAGGCAGAATTCCTTGGAAAAAATCACAAATGGAATTAGTTCAAAATCGTTAAAAGAAAAGTTCAAATGTGCACAGAAAAAGCACTGGAGAGAATATTTAAAACAAGTCTGCCAAGGCCGGAAGAATCAAGTAAATTCAAAGTAAATTTTCTTTATATATATATATATATATATATATATATATATATATATATATATATATATATATATATATATATATATATATTAGCATTTCAGCCCGGAGTTGCCCGGGTCTTTGGAGGTGTATATTGAGTCAAAAAAAAAAAAGCGGTTAATTTTTTCCAATTTGACCCCTATTATGAACCCTTAACATTTATTGTTTTGGGATCAAATCAAGTTATTAAGTTAGATCCATGTCCAAGAGACCTATATCTAAAATTTCAAGTGTTTATACCCAAAATTGGCGGATGAGTTTGGTAGAGTTCTCAAAGATCAAATCTTTTAATTTTGACCCCTTAACAGCCAAATTTCTGGCTGAAAACGGATTACAAAAATTTTCCAAAATCTTGGTACCTTGTATATCAAATTTCGAGTCTGTAGACTGAAAATTGACAGAATTCTTGTGTAGGAAAATGTACACAGACTCACAACGCAGATACGTTCACTTACATATATACATATATACATATATATATACATACTAGCATGGATTCCCGGCGTTGCCCGGGTGTGAGGTGTATACTGAGCAAAAAAAAACAAAAAACAAAAAAAACGGTCATTTTTTAAAAAACTTTGACCCCTATTATGACCCCTTAACATTTAGTGTTTTGGACGCAAATCAAATTATTAAGTTAGATCCATGTCCAAGGAACCTATATCTAAAATGTCAAGTGTTTATACCCAAAAGTGTTGGAGGATTTTGGTAGAGTTCTCAAAGGTCAAATCGTTAAACTTTGACCCCTTGCATATCAAATTTCGAGTCTGTAGACTAAAAATTGACAGAGTTATTGCGTAGGGAAATGTACACAGACACACACACGGAAAGACACACAGACATGTTCACTTTTATACTAGCATTTCAGCCCGGTGTTGCCCGGGTGTTTGGATGTGTGTTGAACAAAAAAAAAATGCAAAAAAAAAGTGGTAGTTGGAAGGCAGGAGGAAAAGAACGGGGTAAAAACCTAACGTTTATGCTGTTACGACCACCGCCAAACCGGAAGTGATATTTTTTTAAAATTAAGGCTAGACGATCTGAGAGGATAACTTTAAAAAATATCGGCGAAAAAAGTGATCCTCCCCCCCCTGAAACGATACTGATCTTGGTAAAATTAGTCGCCTCTGTCTAAAGTTTTAGGCAGACATGTAAATTTACATACATACATACATACATTTATATATTGGTAATTAAAATGTTCGACCCAAACCGATGAAAAGCTTGCCCTATCTCTGAATACCCTTTATGTAAAATTTCAAATGTTTAGACCAGAAATTGTCTGAGTAATTTTGAAGAGACCGCAGAGGTCATTTTTTTAAAAAACTTTGACCCCTTTTTTGACCCCTTAACATTTATTGTTTTTGGCTCAAATCAAGTTATTAAGTTAGATCCATGTCCAAGGAACCTATATCTAAAATTTCAAGTGTTGTTACCCAAAATTGTGGGAGGAGTTTGGTAGAGTTCTCAAAGGTCAAATCGTTTAACTTTGACCCCTTAACAGACAAATTTCTGGCCGAAAACCGATCACATCGATTTTCCCAAATCTTAGTACCCTGCATATCAAATTTCGAGTTTGTAGACTAAAAAAGTTATTGCGTAAGGAAATGTGCACAGACAGTCAGACACACTGACACACAGACACATTCACTTTATATATATATAAGCTCACGATTTGTTTACAAACAAACGTTTGAGCCCTCTACGAGTAGCGGACGGATGTTTATTTAAATAATCGTTCGGACAGGTTAATTTCGGCCACCGATTCCATAGTCAAGGGGTAGGACTGCCGACTGTCATCACGACGGTTCTAGGTTCGATCCTCGGCTTGGGAGTGGTGTTAGTCTAGCGGCACTGATGAGTTGTGAAACAACGAAACAGGTCTGTATGTCGATGACTAAAATATATTTTATAAAGCTCCCCTCTTTGGTAGAGCACTCTCGTAAATTATCTTACTCGCTACTTAATTTAGCTGAAATAATGCGAAGCTCGCGATTTGTTTACAAACAAACGTTTGAGCCCTCTACGAGTAGCGGACGGATGTTTATTTAAATAATCGTTCGGACAGGTTAATTTCGGCCACCGATTCCGTAGTCAAGGGGTAGGACTGCCGACTGTCATCACGACGGTTCTAGGTTCGATCCTCGGCTTGGGAGAGGTGTTAGTCTAGCGGCACTGATGAGTTGTGAAACAACGAAACAGGTCTGTATGTCGATGACTAAAATATATTTTATATATATATATATATATATATATATATATATATAGAGAGAGAGAGAGAGAGAGATCTCCCCTAAATTTGCTGCTACCATCGTGCACAGAAATCACTTTTTCCATAGCTACCAACGTAATAGATGTACTGAGACTAAAGCTGCTTTCAGAACTGCCAGCAACCACTGTAAAAGAGTAATAAAATATGCAAGAGAGCTATATGCTCAGTCTGTTAAATCCAAAGTAGTTGAGCAGCGTCTTGGTTCCCACCAGTTCTGGCAAATAACAAACAGGATCTTGAACAGAAGTGTGCGTTCTATCCCAACTATCACCAATGGACCTGAGGTCATCTCGTCAGCATCAGATAAGGCCAGACTATTTGTCCAGAACTTTGCAGCTAATTCTACCCTATGCGACAATGACTATCAACTCCCTGTATTTCCTCCTATAACAGGCAACACGCTATGCAACATACAAATATCTGTGCGTGAGGTCGCCAAGCTAATCAAGAACCTTGAAAAAGCAACTGGCCCTGATGGCATTCCAGTTATAGTGCTGAAAAAGCTCCAACCAGAACTTGCCCCTTACTTACCAAACTTTTTAAGCGTTGCCTTAAGGAGAAGTGCTTTCCGACTCCCTGGAAAACCTCATCAGTATGCCCTGTATTTAAGAATTCAGGTGAAAAGTCCCTCCCTCTCAGTACAGACTAATAAGTCTCCTGTGTGTCATGAGTAAGTTGCTGGAATCCATATTAAATAGAGATGTAGGCAACCACCTCAACAGAAATAACCTTCTTAGTGACACGCAATATGGTTTTCGCTCTGCAAGATCTACAGCAGATGTGCTAACGGTTATATCTCATAGGATTAGTGAATCTCTTGACAAAGTTTTCCTTTCCAGGGCAATTGCTCTTGACATATCAAAGGCCTTCGATAAGGTATGGCATAAGGGCCTACTTCACAAGATTTCCAGCTACGGTATCACTGGAAATGTTTTCTCAATCATTAAATCATTTTTCTCTGATAGGTTCATAAGAGTAGTTGTTGATGGGTAGAAATAAGAGACCCACAGTATTAATGCTGTAGTCCCCCAGGGGTGTATCCTGGGCCCAACTCTCTTCCTGGTCTGCATCAATGATCTCCCAAAACACATACTTAAATCATTCATTGACATCTATGCTGAAGACACGATAATCTATGGCAACACATCAAAGGCCGTAAATGACAAAGTTCTCTCTGATTCTCTCTCCTCTGATCTTGAGCATGTGGTACAATGGGAGAAGAGGTGGCTGGTCACTTTTAATGCATCCAAAACCAAGCTTCTATCTTTAAATCATAAACGCTCTGATCCCCATCTGGCATCAACTAAAATGGATGGCTCTCGTCTTGGAGAGGCTCCATGTTTTGACAAGCTTCTGGGTTTGACCTTTACTCCTGATCTGAAATGGAACACGTACATCAAATCTATTGCCAGGGACACTGGGAAAATGGTGGGATCCTTCTACCGCTCCAGAAGATATCTCACTACTGATGCAATTCTCTGTCTGTATAAAAGCCAAGTACGTCTAAGGATGGAGTACTGCTGCCACATCTGGGCAGGAGCTGCTAAAAACAGCCTATCCTGCCTTGACAGAGTACAAAATAAACTTCGTGGTTTAGTGGGGGATGCCCTTTTCTCTTCCCTGCAACCTCTCTCCCACAGAAGAGATGTTGCAAGCCTGTCTTTGTTTTATCGCTATTTCCATGGCAGGTGCTCGTCTGAGCCCCAATCCCTCGTCCTCCCTCGCCAATCTTTCACGATAAACACCCGTCTGGCTGAAAATACTGTCAATAATTTTCCCCACTCTTTATCTGTGCCTAAATCCAAACGTAGATTCCATGAGCAAATCTTC
Organism: Euprymna scolopes; assembly: GCF_053919585.1. NCBI lineage: Eukaryota > Metazoa > Mollusca > Cephalopoda > Sepiida > Sepiolidae > Euprymna > Euprymna scolopes. Next base: position 108,295,605 of record NC_136527.1, on the reverse strand, counting down.
TTTCTTAGAACTGCACGCCAGTGGAACTCTCCGCCGCTTGCCTGTTTCCCACCTGACTACAACTTGGACGTCTTCAAGTCCAACATAAACAAACTCTTGACAAACCGCCCCCTTAAGTAAGACAATCTATCAAAACCCCCAATACTAATGATTACTACACTACTATCTCATTGATTACTGTACACGCAATAACCCTTATCCCTGAGTGGCCTTCGAGCCTTGATAAGTGGTGACCCCCATGTAAAAAAAAAAGAAGATAGATAGATAGATAGATAGATAGATAGATTTGTTTAACAAAAATATATACGTATACATAAATATATATGGAAACAATTTCGTGTTTACTATAAACTTTTTATGCAAATATTATGCAAGTATAAATCATGTAGAATAGTAATAGCTAACTAAAGATGATCATCCCATAAGAAAACCGAAAAAACTAATAGGCAATTAATCAAAATGAATGTTTAAAAGAATATGCAAATTAGCTCGATCGTTTGCTAGTGAATTCAATTCCACAACCAAGATATAAGAAAATTTTATTTTCTTTTTAAATAAGTAGAAAAGAGGCTTGTTCTTGGCCTTCAGGCCAGGATGAAAGTGTAGTATCTGTTCCGGCAGATACTGCACTTAAGATGATTTGTACCAGTCAATGGAGGGGAAACCCTCTATACTGGGACAATTATTATTTTTGGTAACCAGAGTGACCCCTTTTAGGGGAGCTGGTTTTTACCTCACATTAAAAACGGCCTTGTGCCTAATTTGCTCAGTGGGGGAGCAAATAAACACCATCTGTTCCGGCAGATGCTGCAAGCTATGACTAGCTATGACTAGCAAGGACCAGATGTGGGGGCAACCCCACATGCCTGACCATTAACCAGCTCCCATTTCCCACCTCTCGGGAGCTGGTCCCCTTTTTCCCTTCCCCCTCCCTTCACTCCTCACATTAAAAATCGGCCTTGTGCCTAATTTGCTCGGTGGGGGAGCAAATAAACACCATCTGTTCCGGCAGATACTGCAAGCAAAGACCATATGTGGGGGCGACCCCACATATAAGACCTTGGTCAATGTAGGGGCAACCCTTCATACCAATTGTCACTATCCAGCTCCCCTACTCCCCGGGGAGTTGGTCCCCATTTCCCCTTCACTCCTCACTTTAAAAATCGGCCTTGTGCCTAATTTGCTCGGTGGGGGAGCAAATAAATACCATCTGTTGTTCTTGGCCTTCGGGCCGGGATCAAAGTGTAGTATCTGTTCTGCAGATGCTGCACTAAAGATAATTTGTACCAGTCAATGGAGGGGAAACCCCCTATACTGGGATAATTGGTAACCAGAGTGCCCTCTTTTTGCCTACTTTTAGGGGGGGGGTGGTTTTTACCCCACATTAAAAACGGCCTTGTGCCTAATTTGCTTTGGTGGGGAAGCATATATATATATATATATATATATATATATATATATATATGAAATGTTAAAAGTCGACGTATGCTTCTAGAATAGTGGTTTAAAGGTTATGGAGGTTTTGGAAGCATAAGAACGATGTTACTTTTTGTATTTAATATTTTATTTTTATATTTCAAGCCACCCTCCGCTCTTCGTCACAAAACAGTATCGAAAATCATAATATACAAAATAAAATATTCATACAAAAAGTAGCATCGTTTTCATACTTCAAAATACTCTCATGACCTTTAAATCACTATATATAAATATATATATATATATATATATATATATATATATATAAATGTTAAATATATGTAGAAGAGATTTCGAAGACTATCACAATGCGAGGGGTGGAATGTAGTCGATGTTGAGGAAGAAAGACAAAAACAATTGACTTCAGTATCAACGGCTTACTTGAAGAGGTCTATTCTATGTGACAATTTCCATAATATATTTCGGGTAACCACTTTTTTCAAATGGTGCATATTACAGCTCTATTTGAAACATGCTGGAAGGAAGAGTTAATACAAATAAATTAAATGGTTGTGAGGGATACCACAGCAAATATACTTATATGTTTTGAGTGATTATACTTATACGTTATTGTTGTTATTGTTCGATTTGTTCTTTTTTCTTTTTCTTTTTTCTTTTTTTCCATAATTTTTTGCTTTTGCATAATTTTTATTTTATTTTATGTATTGTCTTTATATTTTATTTTATCTTTTTTCTGCTTTTTTTCCTTTGCTTATTCTATTTAATATATATATATATATATGATGGCAGCAACTTGTTCTCGAGTATTGCTATTACTTTATATATTTCTGGCTCAAATGACGCAAACATGAGTGCAACTAGCAGCACCTACCAGACTGTCACTTCTATGAACTTTCTATATTCCTGCACATTCACTGATGACCGGGTCCAAGCTGTGGTGCCCTGAACACCTGCTGGACCAGACCTTGGATGTTCCAGAGCCTTTATTTCCATTAATGCCAATATCCTCATTGAGTATCTGTTTGCCGTTTTAGGCTACAGCCAGCCTTTTTGTTATCGAGATACACACTGATTGCAAAGTGTGTATTCAATTGCATATCAAGTAATGGCTGTGCTTCAAGCTTTTTATAGTGAGGAAAAACTTTGCACTGAAACAATCCCACTTTCTAAACAACTGTCATACTGAACCAAAAAGAAGAGCAAGTCAACATCATTGGAAGCAGCAGTCGCCGCGGGTTTTCATATCAGGGTTTTCTTCTCCTACAGAGGTTGCCTTCACCACGGTTTACAGGAGCCCTCTCCACCCACCATGCCATTTGATCCATTACTGGAATTTAAGTTGCTGGGCACCAGAGCATACTCCACAAGCCGGTGGGCCATGTAGGTACACATATCTATATATATATATATATATATATATATATATATATATATATATATATATATATATATATATATAGATGTGTACACACACACACACACACACACACATATATATATGTGTGTGTGTGTGTATATATATATATATATATATATATATATATATATATATATATAAGATTGTTGAATTTTTATTTATTTATTGTTTTTTTATTTATTTTTTTATTTTTTTTAGCGATTAATTTCTTTTCTTTTTTATTTCGTTCCCTGAGCGTTAAGAAAGGAGATATTTTCCCTTTGTTTATATTTTTCTTCGCCCAAATTTTTAGGAATTTTTTTTTTTTACTATTTTATTTTTATTTAAATATTAATTATTATTTATTTTATTAATGAACTTATTGCCGACTAATTATTTCCGCAATATAATTCTTTTATTAAAATTGCGTAATTTTTTTTTTTCGGAACAAATAAGAAACACGCCGATTATTTTGACGCTGATCTCTTCAATATATAAATATTTCCATGGCAAGTGCTCGTCTGAGCTCCAATCTCTGGTCCCTCCTCGCCAATCTTTCACGATAAACACCCGTCTAGTTAAAACCACTGTCAAAATTTGTCCCCATTCTTTATCTGTGTCAAAAACAAAATTACATCAGCAGAGCTTCTTTCTTAGAAGTGCACGCCTGTGGAACTCTCTTCAGTTTGCCTGTTTCTCACCTGACTACAACTTGGATGTCTTCAAGTCCAACATAAACAAATTCCTGATGAACCGCCTCCTTAAATAAGACACTTTATCAAATCTCCAATACTAACGATTACTACAATACTATTCCATTGATTACTGTACACGCAATAATCCTTATCCCCAAGTGGCTTCCGGGCCTTGATAAGTGGTGACCTACATGTAAAAAAAAAATATATATATGAAATGCGTCCGTTTAAAACGTCACCTATCTACACAAGCGCATAACATATAACTATAATGACTTCCCACCTGACTACAACCTGGATGTCTTCAAGTCCAACGTAAACAAATTCCTAATGAACCGCCCCCTTAAGTAAACACTTCAATAAATCTCCACACTAACGTACTGTACTTGCAATAACCATTATCCCTGAGTGGCTTCCGGACCTTGATAAGTGGTGACCACCGTGTAAAAAAACAAAAAAAAACAAAAAAAAAACATAAATGTTTATATATTTAAACACAAACTTTTTTGTTTTTCCGATTTGGCTTTTATGTTTGTGAAAATCTAGCTATGGTTATCAATTTGGCCTTTTTTGGCATTTTTTTTTTCTAAAAGATTTAGCTTAAAAAAAAGTATGGCAACCCAATTAGTGTCAATCATTGTTCAGGATCGCAGCAGCGTTTTTTTTTTTTTTTTATTTTTGGTTACATTTTCACCCCATACAAGGCACATTGCCACTTTGATGTAGGCGGCTACTATCAGAAACATAAGCTTCAGGAGTACTATTTGGGGAGTTGGGCAGCAAGATGTCGGTTCATATTACACTTGAACTTCTGCATGTCAGTACAGCTGGAGAAGCAGGAACCCGGAAGGGAATTCCAAAGTCTAGCTGTTCTAGGGAAGAAACTACTGGAATAGAAGGCTCTCTTACATCTAGCGATCTGACCTGTGAAGGGGTGGGATTTTGCTGCTTATCGGGTTTGTCGGGGGTATTTACCTCGAGGGGGTACAAATGCTTGCAGTTCATCAGAGCATTCATCGTTAAAGTACTTGTAGAACATGCAGAGGGATGCTACATTTCGTCGATGGGACAGAGGCTGAAGCTTAGATGACAGTTCAGGCCCTATCAGATTGGCGACTCTCTTAAAACCCTTGTCTAGGAGCGAAAGACTAGTAGAAGATGCACCTGCCCAAATATGACAACAATACTCCATACATGGGCGGATGGTGGCCTGATAGAGGTACAGGATACTTTCAGGTGTTAGTAGCTTTCTAGCAGGGTAGAGGGAGCCTACCTTTATTAAGGTTGGTTCTTAGTGAAGGAAGACAAGTTGAAGGATACTTGTTATAAAGTCTGAAATGACAACAATTTTTTACGCCTTTAACAATCTTTTGGCAGATTCTCTGTCGGTTCTTCTATATACAGAATAATCTTCCGGTTACCAATCTGCTCTCATTTCATAGCCAATGATCTGACCCTCGTTTTGCATCGGTCGAAATGAATGTCCCCATCATTAAAGACGCCCCTTGCCATGGCAAGGTGTTTCAACGGACTTTTACTCCAAACCTGAAATAAAAGACTTGCATCAAATATGTTGCTAATGTTGCTGGAAAAAATGGTTGGATCATTCCACCTCTCTTTTTTTTACATAGGCATCACCACTTATCAAGGACCAGAGACCACTCGAGGATAAGGGTTAAGAGTTTACAGTAGTTAATTGGACAATATAGTAATCGTTAGTAATGGAGATTTGGTAAATTTGTTAACTTATATGGAACGGCTCATCAAGAACTTGTTTACATTAGACTTGAAGACAACCATATTGTAGTGAGCTGGAAAGCAGGAAAACAGAAGAAGGCGTGCAGTTCTAAGAAAGAAGCTTTGTTCATGGAATCTACGTTTGGATTTAGGAACAGATAAAGAGTAGGGGGAAATTATTGATAGTGTTTTCAGCTAGATGAGTGTTTCTTGTGAAAGATTGGCGAGGGGGGACCATAGATTGAAGCTCAGTCGAGCACTTGCCATGAAAATAACGATACATCAGAGACAAACTCGCAACATATCTTCTGTGAGATAGAGGTTGCAGGGAAGAGAAAAGGACATCTCCTACGAGGCTACGAAGTCTATTTTGAACTCTATCAAGGTGTGGCACAATGACGTAGCCCCTTTTAAGGGAACTAACGGCTTCTACATTAATGAACCTTGTGCCTAACTTGTGCGGTGCAATTGTGTAAAACAGGTGTTTGTGATTTTGAAAATGTACTGTGATGACTTAAGCCAGGTTGACATATGTTTATAATTCAGTACAGATTAAAAGTAAAAACAATGCTGACATTATAAATTGAAAAACAAATCATTGCGTGAAACGCATCGTTCTCTCTCTCTCTCTCTCTCTCTCTCTCTCTCTCTCTCTCTCTCTCTCTCTATATATATATATATATATATATATATATATATATATATATATATATATTTCTCTCTTTGACTCTCTTCCTCTCTCTTTCAATGAAGAAAGAGAGAAATGAAATATAATTCCATTGTTTTAAAAACAGTTGAGGTTTGCTTGCTGCACGCGATGTTTCCTAATTTGTTAACTGTTTAATAAATTATATATATTTTTATAAAAATGCATTTTTGTCGCTGTGTTCATAGAAGTATTCGATTTTTTTTTCTCTTTATCTATAGAAATTAAAATCTATCTTATGAAACTTTAATTCCATATTTTCATGTGAAAACTAAATCAGAAACTCATAAAAATATTTTCTTTTTCGTTATCACAGTTGGCTCAAGGTCACAAAAAGAGTGAATCCTACAAAAACGCCTTCGTAAACTTGGCTCTTCCATTCTTTGCCTTCTCAGAACCGATTTTGGCTCCGAAACACAAGGTTTGAACATTTTTTGGGTTTGTTTTACTGTACACATAGATTCGAAAAAGTTGTCAAAAAACAAATATATAACAAATAAATTTTATCAAAGGCAAGATAAGTTACTTTTCTACCAAACTGGATATATTTTTTGTGTTTTTATTCAATGTAACATATTTATTCAGCTCGAAAAAACATACAGTGTTTACCGATGTATTGGAAAATTCAAGATGGCGGCCGATTCTCTCTTTAACACGGTAAGTTTGGAAAAAGGTGTAATAAATAAAAAACCGGTTAAAATACTGTTAAAAACTCGCTCAATATATGTTACCGTGACATAGGTTGACATAAATACGGCGGGTTTTTAGTATTTTGTATAGTTTTTTATTTATAACACCTTTTCCCAAACTTACGGTGTTAAAGAGGGTGTGAGACGCCATCTTGAATTTTCCAATACATCGGTAAACACTGTATGTTTTTCGAGCTGAATAAATATGTTACATTGAATAAAAACACAAAAAATACATCCAGTTAGGTAGAAAAGTAACTTATCTTGCCTTTGATAACATTTATTTGCTATATATTTATTTTTTGACAACTTTTTCGAATCTATGTGTACACTAATACAAACCCCATTTTTTTAATTTCATTTTTATTTAAAAATCTTGGATGTTATGGTAATAACTCCAAATCTTCCAACTAAAATATCATAAAAAATTGGTTATGTTCTGAAAAAATATTGCTTCCTGTTCAGAACCATTCCCTTCCCTTACCCTCCCCCCATGAAAAATGCCGACGACAGAAAGCTGCAATGAACACGCTACAAGCGACGATGGAAGATGCCTGCAATGACCACACATAATGCGACCCGTACCAGACAGTTATAGCCGACGACATATCCACCCGTTTTTGTTGTGTTTCCAGCATGATTCGTTTATTCCCCGGACAGCTGGTTGCGTTCCCAAGACATTCATCAACCAAGTAACCCTCCCGGCGAGCGATAGTACCACAAAGGCAGGACAAATCCTTTCTAGCAGCTCCTGCCCAGATGTGGCAACATTACTCCATCCTTGGATGTACCTGGCTCTTATATAGATAGAGAATTGTATCAGCAGTGAGATATCTACTGGATCAATAGAAGGATCCCACCATTTTTCCAGCCGCCTTGGCAACGGATTTGATGTACATGTTCCATTTCAGATCAGGAGTAAAGGTCAAGCCCAGAAGCTTGTCAAAACATGAGGCCTCCCCATGAAAGATACCTAACTGCTGAGTCACTCCTGTACCCGTATAAGAGTTGAATAGATACTTATATATATTTTTTTTTACACAGTGATTACCACTTATCAAGGCCCGGAAGCCACTAAGGGATAAGGGTTATTGCAAGTACATTACGTTAGTGTGGAGATTTGATGAAGTGTTTACTTAAGGGGGCGGTTCATTAGGAATTTGTTAACATTGGACTTGAACACATCCAAGTTGTAGTCCGGTGGGAAGCAGGCAGACGGAACAGAGTTCCACAGGCGTGCAGTTCTAAGAAAGAAGCTTTGTTCATGGAATCCACGTTTTGATTTAGGCACAGATAAAGAGTGGGGGAAATTTTTGACAGTGGATTCGGCTAGACGGGTGTTTTTCGTGAAAGATTGGCGAGGGGGGACCAGAGATTGGAGTTCAGACGAGCACCTGCCATGAAAATAACGATAAAACAAGGATAGGTTCGCAACGTCTCTTCTGTGGGAGAGAGGTTGCAGGGTAGAGAAAAGGGCATCCCCGACTAAGCCACGAAGTCTATTTTGTACTCTGTCAAGGCAGGATAGGCTGTTTTTAGCAGCTCCTGCCCAGATATGGCAGCAGTATTCCATCCTTGGACGTACTTGGCTTTTATATAGATAGAGAATTGCATCAGTAGTGAGATATCTTCTGGAGCGGTAGAAGGATCCCACCATCTTTCCAGCGACCTTAGCAACAGACTTGATGTACGTGTTCCATTTCAGATCAGGAGTAAAGGTCAAACCCAGAAGCTTGTCAAAACACGGGGCCTCACCCAGACGAGAGCCATCCATCACAATTGATGCCAGATGGGGATCAGAGCGTTGATGATGTAAGGATAGGAGTTCGGTTTTGGATGCATTAAAGGTAACCAGCCACATCTTCCCCCACTGAACCATGCGCTCGAGATCAGAGGAGAGAGAATCAGAAAGAACTTTTTCATTTACAGCCTTTGATGTGTTGCCGTAGATGGTCGTGTCATCAGCATAGATGTCAACGAATGATTTAAGTATGTGTTTAGGGAGGTCATTGATGTAGATTAGGAAGAGAGTTGGGCCTAGGATTGACCCCTGAGGGACTCCAGTATTTATATTGCAGACCTCCGATTTTTGTCCATCTACCACTACTCTTATGAGCCTATCGGAGAGAAATTATTATCCTTGTCTTATTTTTAGTTGCTGTTTAATGACGTTTCGGCCAACAGTTCCTCTGGTCTTCGTCAGGTGGTAATGGTGACTGTATTCTCATCCATTACTGCTCTACGGGTTCTAAGTGAGCATTGTATGAAAATAGGGATTTCAATCATACCAGAGGCTTACTTGGCCAAAAGCTGGTGACACGACAACTATGGAAGGCAGTAATTGCTGAGCATGCATTTAGGAGATATCAAAATCATCAAAACTGAAAATGTATATTTGTATGTCCCCCCACCCCCACACGCAAATATTTTGTGTGTCATCAAAACTGATGCCAAACCAAATGAACGAGGAAAGACCGAGGAGAGAAATCACTAGCCATACATACGTCCGCTGACTGAGTTCAAAGAGCACTTTGTGGAGGCTAATTGCCATCCAAATTCCAGTGAAGAACAATGGTCGCCACAGACGAGAAATCAATGGTAAGCGACTGTTGAGATAACGCAAATTCTTTTGCAAAGATTATTAAAATAGTAACTGGAAATCTGGGAAGACTTGTTATCATTCAGACTCCAGAGAACGCCGTACGTTGTTCTCAAAGAGAAATCTTTGATGATAGCCTGTGTGCCTACTTCTAGCGAGTAAATAATAATAATAATAATAATAATAATAATAATAATAATAATAATAATAATAATCTATATATTAATACGATAGTGTGTGTTATTTTCTGTGTCGCACTTACATCCGGGTCATAGAGATTCCACGGGGTCTGTGGCGCAGTGGATAGAGACGTTGAATCTCTACGGTTCCAGGTGAGCATTAGCTGAACATAGTGGTTTCAATCCTACCCAAAGCCGGCTAGAGGCTTACTTGGCCAAAAAACGTGGTGAGACGACGACAACTATGGAAGGCAGTAATTGCTGAGGATGCAGTTAGGAGATTCGGAGTATCTATCCTGTCACGGTAACCACCTAACGAACGCCAGAGGAATAGTTGGCCGAAACGTCGTGAAACAACATCTTAAAAAAAAAAAGATGAGGATAATAGTCCGCAATAAAAAAAATTAATACTCATCTCAATAATGAATTTCAATTTAATAATATAGATACTAATTTTTGTATAAAACATATCTAAGAACACTGCCAGACATATAAATTAGCTTTGTGTAAAATTCACAAAAGATAGGCTCAGCCGTTTTGGAACCTATGGGGAAGGAACTCACACACATACACACACAAACACACACACACACACACACACACACACACATATATATATATATATAACGAAACCTGGTTAGCTAACCTTTATTTTCATTTTTTTTATTTTTTAATCATCATGTTAAAAATAAAAAACGAAAATAAAGGTTAGCTAACCAGGTTCCGTTCCTCGCTCAACAGAGATAAATCGAGGAAAATCCGATTTTAAAAAAAATAGTCATTCATATGGTGGAGGAGTAAAAAAAAAAAGGAAAGAGAAAAAGACCGAAAAATAAGCGGGGGGAAAAATTACATAGAAACCAAATTAAGTCCTAAAAGATGCCAGTCAGAGCACCCTTTCTGAATATGATATCGCAAAATCAGTTTCTTATCTTACTCAGAGCCGTTTTCTCATATACGAAAAACATTATTTTCTTACGTTTCCAACCCGTTTCCCTGACCAGCAAAAGCAACACGCATCACTTTTTGATGTGTTTCTGACCATGTTCATGATGATTGTTTTACGAATGCCCAAAGATTACTTGGGAATGCTGATCATGTAGTGACAATAGTAAAAATCACCCTAAACTCTAGAGCCAAAATTGAACAGTCATTGCTCAAAACAACCAGATATTATGAAAAGGCCGACTGAAAAGTCATAGGGGATCTCATTAGAGACGCCCCATGACGAAATTTCACTTCCTGCTGAACAGTGCGCGAATGAGACCACTGAATGGTTCAAAACAGCAATTGAAGCACATATCCCCACAGGGAAATTTTATAGCAAGCCCCACTGTCCCCAATTGTTTACTTCCACATGTGCAGCTGCAATCGCGCAAAAGCAGCACGCGTACCACAGATTTAACTGATATAAATCCAGTTCAAACAGACAGAAGTATATAGAAGCCAGAAGTAACTGCAAGAAAGAAATAACGACAGCTAAGAGAGCATTTACTGAAACCTCCAAAAACGCATCGAAGCGCAGAAATTAGGAACCTGTGACTTCTGGAAAATCTACAACAGTGTAGTAAATAATAGGCAATCAACAAGTCTCAACACATTTAAGAAAGCCCCTCAGCCTAACGTTCACAGAGAACATTAGTTGGAAAAGATACGTTGCGGAAAAGGCGGGCTCTCTTTACCGTGCTAGAAATCTACTTATGCCTGAAAGTATACTGTGCCTCTATAAGGCCGTCATTCGCCCATATATGGGGTATTGTTGTCATATTTGGGCTGGTGCATCTGCTACTAGTCTACTGCAAAGAAGATGGGCTCTCTCTACCTTGCTAGAACATTATTTATGCCTGAAAGTATCCTGTACCCCTACTAGTCCATCATTCGCCCATGGGGTATTGTTGTCATATTTAGCTGGTGCATCTGCTACTAGTCTCTCGCTCCTAGACAAGGTTCAAAAAAGAGTCGTCAACCTGATAGGTCCTGAACCGTCATTTAAGCTTCAACCTCTGTCCCATCGACGAAATGTAGCGTCTCTCTGCCTGTTCTACAAGTACTTTAACGGTGAATGCTCTGACGAACTACAAACATTCCGACATACATACTCCCAATAAACCCGGCAAGCAGCAAAATCCCACCTACAAGTACTTTAACGGTGAATGCTCTGACGAACTACAAGCACTTGTACCCCCTCGACATAATTACCCCGGACAAACCCGACAAGCAGCTAAATCCCACCCCTTCACAGTAGAGATCCCTAGGTGTAAGAAAGTCTTCTACTTCAATAGTTTCTTCCCCAGAACTGCTAGACTTTGGAACTCCCTTACAAGTTCCTGCTTTCCCAACAGTACTGACATGCAGAAGTTCAAGTGTTATGTGAACAGACATCTTGCTACTCATCTCCCTTCATAATGCCCCTGCAACTTGTGCCCCCGATAGTAGCCCCCTACTTCAAAGTGGCACTGTGCCTTGTTTGGGGTGAAAATTGAATAAAAAAAAGCAAAAAAAAAAAAAGACAAAACAAAAAACAAATAAACAAACAATGTTTTATAGGTAATCTATAATATACATCTTACCTGTCTGTTTAAATGTATGTATGTCTGTATGTTTGTATGTGTGTCTGCCTAAAACTTTCGACAGGAGCGACAGATTTTCATGAGCGTGGTATCGCTTTGAAGCTCGACCCTTCGGAGTACAAATATAAAACCTTGTCTTAAAACATTAATTTCTACACCCTAAACTGGGCACTTTTTTTTACCGGGAGGGGGTCGCTTTTTTCGTCGATATTTTCGTAAGTCATGACCTCTTTACGATTAACCAGCCTTAATTTAAACCTTCACCACTTTCACTTTGGCGATGGCCGCAACAGCAAAGACATCACATTTTTTTTTTCACATTCGTTTCTTCCTTTGCGGTACGGGAAGCTGCCTAACTTCCACTACCTTTTTTTTTGCCTAACACATATCTCCAAACACCACTGCAACGCCGGACACCCAAGCTATATATATATATATATATATAATTATTTTCATTTCTAAGACTTTTGGCATCAGACACTTTTTTTCAAAGAAGAATATTTTCTTTTTATTTTGCTGGTGGTGTTAATAACTTGACCCTAACCCTGACCTTAACCCTAACACTAACCCGACAGTCCATTTCTCGAATAGTCAGAAAAGTATACGCCCGAATTTACTGGCGGTCGTTGTTACGAGGGAGAATTTTTATGAAATAATAATAATAATAATAATAATAATAATAATAATAATAATAATAAAATCATAAAACAGTTTAAAATGTGTGCTAACGTATTCTAGGCAGTTCTAATGATCTAATCTCAAAAGTTTTTAATTCACAAGATAGTTTAAAGACCAGAGTATAGAAGTGGAAAGTTTAGAAGGATTAGAAGTTTAAGAAGTATCTAGAAGGCCCCAGTGGGTTCTGCAATAATCTAGAATGGGTTAAGATGCCATATAAATAAAGATGGAGAAGGAAACAGATCAGTTTTCAGTTTGTACCCTGTCTTTGATTCATGGATAAGCCGAAAGAATCCAAGATACAAATGTTACATGTTAATTTCCTTTTCAAATGTTACATGTAAGTATAAAAATAAGGAGATTTAGTTAAAATGAAAATGAAATAGCATAGACGAAATTCGAACCTCGTAAATTAGGTTTAGAAATAGATTACGAGAGAGAATTAGAAAATGGAATGTAAAACAAACGATTGTTTAGCTTAGAGATAAAATAGTTTCAAGAAAAGAATGTGCACTGTCAATTTTGTTATGAAAATTCAATTGAAAGAATGCAGCTACAAGATAATTTAATAAACATGTTTTTAACATATTGGAAATATAGGTGACTGAGAATAGGTTAAAATTCCTTTTGTAACAAAGGAAAAACTTTTGGACACGCATGTTTAGAACACGTGAAAGAAGACACATGTTTTAACATGTGTATGACGTCATGGAAAAATGGGAAGTTATAGATATAGTTAGAAACTTAGGAGAATTGGGAGGGAGGGAGAGAGAGAGAGAGAGAGAGAGAGTCTGAGACGACAGTCGAGTTTGGGATTCGAACGTCTAGAAGCGAGACGGTCACTTTTGAAACTTAGAATGTGAAGCTTTGAATTCTTGATGATGAAAACCACGGCCGGTCGTGAGAAGAAATAAACCCATCATGTGTTTTTATAAACGTCGTCTTTATGTTGTGATTCTACCAAAAAGTAAAGTGAAAATTGTTATTATATGTCTATATGTATGTGTTTCAAAATGTCTTAACATACACATCTTACATCTCATATCTACACTAAGACTGTCTGAACACTATCTCCTCACTCAAAGAGCTTCTTCTACACTTCTAAGTATGAACATTTAATATATATGAATCGTCATAACACAACATCTCTCTCAACAATATCTCTTACAACAACATCCCTCTCTCTACTAAAACATCTCTCTCTCTAAGACTCTAAGACTCTCACTATTAATAACAAGAACAAGAACAAGAACAATAATAATAATAATAATAATAATGATAATAATAATAATAATAATAATAATAATAATAATAATAATAATAATAATGAAACCCCTATATAACACAAACAGAAAAGTATATCCCTTCAACCCACGGAAAGTTGCAGAAAAATGCCCTCTGGACTAGTGGTAAATACAATTTTGAAATATTCTCATTGACCAAACTTTTAAAAGAAAAACAAAAATGGATCTTATTATCATTGAATTTTGATACAAACAGAGTGAATAGTCACTCGAATCTTGCCTGTTAGCGGTTCTTAACTTTGACCATTTCCCTTCTCCTGTCACAACCCTCCACTTCCTCGTTTTCGACCTGAGTTTCAACCGTCTTTTCCTTTGTATTTGATTGTAGATAATAAATAAAAATAATATCTTTGTTTTGTGAATCACCTTATTTGTTTACTTTTGTTATTGTTGAAAATAAAGGGAAATATCATTTTCCGAAAACCATATTTCATATCGTCCATATTTTTAATTGTTACATCAATCGATATTTTTTTGTGCGGATTTTGAACAAAAGTAACATCTTTGAAAACATTATTTCTTAAGGTTAATTGAAAAATTTTATAAACCCAAAATAATGATCTTCAAATTGTTATACGATGAGATATTAGAGCGATAGATTGGCACCAGATATTACATAGTGAAGTGGGATATTATTTTGTTTTTATAAACATACTAGCGGGGGTACCCGGCGTTGCCCGAGTGTTTGTTTCCGGGACGGGGGGGGGAGTTTTAAAAAATGTTATGGTAGGTAAGTAGGAAGGATCAAAACCGGAGTCATGAGTAAAAGTAGGAAAATAAAGTGTGAAAAAAACAAAAACATCTGCAACGTTAACAGTTCGGCCACCAAGAAAAGTCCATTCCAGTTGTTTAGGAAAAAAAAAAAAAAAAACGACTACGGTAGGTCGGCGCGAACGTGAAAATATAATTTGAATTGTCCAGCACGCTAACCACTACGCCACAGAGCACTGCAGCTTAGTTTAGTGATTTTAAATAACTTCACATGAAAGAACTACGAAGCCAAACCAGTGTTCTCTTCTCAACTGTTCCTTGTGAACGATCCCCAAACGGTGTTACGTGGTGGCAGGGGGAGGAGGAATTTATTAGAGAGAAAATATTTTACCACTTCCATTGATCTTAACCGATTTTGGCCGTGACTTCTCAGCAGAAAAAGTATAGAAATCTAAGATTATCGAGGAATTTGAGAAATAATAAGCCTATAACACACCTCAGATATTGTTCTGCCGTTTGTGCATATTATATTTGCATGAAATATCTTGATTTTTAATCCTATTAAGGTCAAAATCAGACGGGAAAAATGAGTTCATTTTATTTATATAGAGATAAATTGTATAGATTGTTGTTTAGCTAGGAGGATATGATATCGACGTATAAACTGAGTCATGTTGTATCACAGAGTTATCACACGGGTATATATTACAATTCATATATACATAAATGTATCATTTTTTTTATAAGAAGAATAATATATGCTTTATTCCTTTCTTTCCTGCTGATCTCCGTGATGAAACATGAAATGACCAACACCATAACCAATTAAGACACCTGTTCTTTCTTCTTTTTTGAAACCACAGAACAACACTTTATATCTTTAAAATATAAATTTATTTCGTCAAAAACGTATCTAAGACACTTCCGGTCATATAAATTAGCTTTGTGTGAAATTTGCAAAATGTAGACTCAACCGTTTTGGAATCTATGAAGAAGGAAGTCACACACACTGTCGTATAGTGGTTGAGAGATATTGTTCTTACAACGGAGAGAGAGAGAGAGAGAGAGAGAGAGAGAGATAGTAAAAAAAGATGGAGTACTGCTTCCACATCTGGGCAGGAGCTGCTAAAAACAGCCTATCCTGCCTTGATAGAGTACAAAATAGACTTCGTGGCCTAGTGAGGACGCCCTTTTCTCTACTCTGCAACCTCTCTCCCACAGAAGAGACGTTGCGAGCCTGTCTTTGTTTTATCGTTATTTCCATGGCAAAGGCTCGATTGAGCTCTAATCTCTGGTCCTCTTTCGCCAATCTTTTGTGAAAAACACCCGTCTAGCTGAAACCACTGTCAGTAATTTTCCGCACTCTTTATCTATGCCTAAATCAAAACGTAGATTCCATGAACAAAGCTTCTTTCTTAGAAGTGTACGGCTGTAGAACTCTGTTCCGTCTGCTTGTTTCCCACCTGACTACAACTGGGATGTCTTGAAGTCCAACATAAACAAATTCCTGATAAACCGCCCCTCTTAAGTAAGACACTTTATCAAATCTTCAATGCTAACGATTACTACGATACTATCCCATTAATTACTGTACACGCAATAACCCTTATCCTCGAGTGGTTTCCGGGTCTTGATAAGTGTGACTCTATGTAAAAAAAATGAGATGTTAAAAAAACATGAGTGTGATACGGCACCAAAACAGTTATATGTTGTATAGTGGGTGTGAGATATTGTTTTTATAACAGCACCCATTTTAAACGTAAAAATTGTATGGATGTTTGTTTAGTCAGAGGATATGGTATCGACGTATAAACTGAGTCATGTTGTATCAGATAATTATAACTCGGTTAAATATTATAGTTCATATATATTTAAAGGTATCAAAAAAAAAATACGCATCAAGCGCGCTTGAAACCAAATCACAACGTTATATTAGGAAAATAAACAAATATTTTATTTGTTTGAAATTTATCACAAATATATTTCAGAGGTATACTCCATCTTCAGTGTGTTGTTTTGTTTCTTTTTTCTTTTCTTCTTCCTTGCCATGTTTTAAATTTGGAGAAAGAAGTCTGTTTGTAAGGATCCGCGTGTTGTATCTGGCGGTTGTATTTTGAAATGTTTGAACTGTGCGTAGGTAACGCGAGAATACCGTCAAGAATGAGAGTTCAATATAGAAACGTTGTTTTAATTTGAATGAAATAAAATACGCATCAAGTGCGCTTGAAACCAAATCACAACGTAATATTAGGAAAATAAACAAATATTTTACTTGTTTGAAATTTATCACAAATATATTTCGAAGGTTACTCCATCTTCAGTATGTTCTTTGTTTCTTTTTATTCTTCTTTTTCTTCTTTCTTGCCACGTTGTAAATTTGTAAATTCAAACAAGTAAAAAATGTGTTTGTTTTCCTAATATTACGTTGTTATTTGGTTTCAAGCGCACTTGATGCATATTTTATTTTATTCAAATTAAAACAACGTTTCTATTGAACTCTCATTCTTGACGTTATTCTCGCGTTACCTGCCACAGTTCAAACAAACGTAGGTAACGCGGGAATAACGTCAAGAATTAAAGGTATCATTTTTATAAGAAGAATAGTGTATGCTTCATTCCTTTCTTTCTTCAAGAGTTCTTCTATCTTCACTGCTGAGCTCCGTGATGAAACATGAAATGACCAACACCATAACCAATTGAGACATCTGTTCTTCCTTCTTTTGTGAAACCACAGAACAGCACTTTATATTTTTTTAAATATAAATTTATTTCAGTTGTCTCAAAAGAATCTGCATTTCTTGTCTACATGCTTGTTCTAACCAGCCTCGCTTCCTGGCCGTCTGTTCACTCCCGTGACTAAGCTCCAACTCTCCTGTCTGTTCACTCTCGTGATCAAACTCCAACTCTGACTTTAAACTTCCCGACCTCTTGATCTCAGTTCCGGTGACGTAACCAATTAAAAGACATGTATCCTTAATGTGACCTCCTGTGTCACGTAGGCCCGTTCAAGGTTATTTTGTTTATATTTAAGCTAGCTAATTTGGTGCTAGTGCAGAGAGTGATCCGCGCTATTTTTTAAATCGTATTTCCAAGTTTAATTAAAGTTTTATGATATATTTTTTATTCACTTGTAAGGTTGAAGTATAGAATAGTTACAAAACACCTTCCCCTCCCCATGTTAAGAATGGCTTTTTTAAATAATAACGTTATAATTTACGTCCGGATCACTCTCTTCACTAGTACCGCTAATTTATATAAACATCTTCAGCTAAAACCCATTACTAAACTTTGTTCTCTAAACAATAAATAACTTCTAATATAAACTATTTTACGAATATCATTGAATAGATGGATAAATAGATAGATAGACAGATAGATCGATAATAGGTGATTAACTTTTAACAATGTTCATTATTTAACAAAATGATAAAATTTATTTATATTTCTGTTTTAGTTGTTTCATTATCTATATAAAAAAACAGTAGATCCATGTGAGTAATCGTACACCAAGGATGGTTTATAACGATCAAAATCTTTGTTTGGATGGATGAATAACGCGTACAGAAATATGTCGGCAAGTTGAAATACAAAAATATTCATTTCAACTTGCGACGTATTTCTATTAGTTTTAGTAAGGTCCTGGATACGACTTTAAACTATATCCAGTGGTGAGACCCCAGCTTGCAGACTTTAGGGAGTGTGGAGCCACCCATTAATTGCCATTGCTTCCAGGTCCACTCAGACCCCGAGTAGCTGTTAGGGCCCCAACCATGGATTGAATAGAAACCGACGTGAAAACAACAAATATATTCTATTAAAAAAATTTTCTTCAAAATCACTAGACTCGGCATTAAATAATCTGAAAAAGGTTGATATGCCGTAAAACAAAAACAACCAACCAACCATGCGAGTAATCATACACCAAGGATCGTTTCTAAGGATCAAAATCTTTGTTTGTTTGAATGAATAACGCGCACAGAAATATATCGGCAAGTTGAAATGCGAAAATGTTCATTTCAAGTTTCGACATATTTCTATTAGTTTTACCCATGCGCAAATTAATTCATAGCTTAGATATGCAGAAGTGGTTTGATTTTAAACCTTTCTTATTTGTATTGTCGATAGCTCAAACGGTAGAGATCGCTGGATCGCTCATTGTTTTAGTTTCGATTCGAGCTTATGGCACGCAAGTCATCAAAAAAAAAACTTTTGAAATTAGTACTATATATTAGGTACAATATAATATTCAATAGAGATTTAGCTTTGCAATGATGTGAGATACACTTATAACAGAGTGAGAGAGAGAGTGAGAGAGAGAGAGAGAATTCATTATAGTTAGATGGCTAACTAGATAGATAGATAGATAGATAACAACCACGTCCTTCTAGTCAGCTATTTTTTAAAATAGTTTTGACAATGTTTTTCTCATCCCATCTCTTAGATAGATAGATAGATAGATAGATAGATAGATATATTGATAGACAGAAAAATAGATAGACAGATAGATAGATAGATAGATAGACAGATAGATAGATAGACAGATAGATAGATAGATAGAAAGATAGTGTAGACTGGGTTATAAATAAATATATATATATATATATATAGATAAATAGATAGATTGACAAATAGATAGATAGATAGATAGATAGATAGATTGACAGACAGACAGATAGACAAATAGATAGATAGATAGATAGATAGATAGATAGATTGACAGACAGATTGTTAGATAGAAAAATATATAGACACTATGATAGATAGATAGATAGATAGATAGATAATGTAGACTGGGTTATAAATATATATATATATAGATAGATAGATAGATAGATAGATAGATAGGTAGATAGATAGATAGATTGACAAATAGATAGATAGATAGATGGACAGATAGATAAATAGATAGATAGATAGACAGATTGACAGACAGATAGATAGATAGATAGATAGTGTAGACTGGGTTATGAATAGATAGATAGATAGATAGAGTAAGATAGATGGCTAAATCGAGTTAGATGGACGGTTAAATCGAGATATATCACATAGATATATAAATAGATCTTCAGACAGATACACAACAAATAATTTCTTGTGTCCCACACAACTATATAACAACTGTCCTCAGAGGTCAATCCTGCGAACAACGTTTATGTGCTCTAAGTCTTTTTTTTCTCTTGAGCGCAGGAGGCTTCGTGCGACCCTATTCTCGTCTACAACATCTTTTATAGACGGTGTGGCCTGGACCAAAACGTGTTTTTCATCCCTACCCCAGATCACTGGCTCCGTGGACACGCAAAAAAGGTTTACCTTCGACGGTTCTGAAGGCATAAAGACAGCTATACGATGAGGTTGTAAACCAGCCTACGCTACAGGGCTTTAAGGCGGCCTTGGACAGACGCTAGTCGGACCTGCACGGTTTCCCCCCTGTATAATTTCTCTTTGTACATAGGCCCGTAAATTCTCACTGACTTTGTCCCTCCTCTTGTAAATTGCACAAAAAAGGATTAAAAAAAAATATCTATGGAATAAAACGGCGTCTTCCTTTTTTGGTGAAATCTATTTTTCTGAATTAGTATTTTTACAAAAAATACAAATCGACTCCGATAGAAACTTACGCTTCAGGGGTGTATACTTCACGATTGGAATATTAGTCACACGTTAATAAGTACAAAAATAGACACAATTTGTAAAGTGTAAAACATTAAAAAAATATATTTAAAATATGCGCATGCCAAAGAAACCCTGGCGTAAAGCATTATTCGTGCAAAATGTGTAATTTATCGTTTTCAAAGTAATTCGATTTGATAATCCATAAGAGGGCACCCGCAATTAAGAAACCTTTTTTATGTAAAGTTTGTCATTCTGCCTTTGCAAGAAAATATAATTTAACGATACACATGCGGAAATACTTAAAAACAATCCCTGAAATACCAACCTGTAACGAAATACAAAGATAAGCCATAAAGGAAACAGCATCTATTCTTAAAAGACCCCTCGGACATAAATTTAAACCATAACAGAATAAAGTGTTAGCCCCAGGAGGGAGCCCCTTGATCTCTTTGGTCCTGGATATGACCTTAAACTATATCCAGTGGTGAGGCCCCAGCTTGCGGGCTTTGGGGAGGGTGGAGCCACCCTTTAATTACCATTGCTCCCAAGTCCACTCTGACCCGGAGTGTAGTACCTATTAGGGTCCCAACTATGGGTTAAATAGAATAAGTATTTTTATTGTATAGTGGTCTATATTGGGGATGATGTATCAAGTACATTTTAAAGAGAGACGTTTATAACAAGAGAGTGAGAGAATTCATTATTGAATGAATATGTATTACTGTTTTTTTATATCAGAGGGGGAGGATCATTTCTTATGATGGCGGAGGGGGACACATTACTTGGAAGGGGGTCATACAAAGTTCATATTAAGATGATAAACACATTACTTTCAATTGTTGAATGACGACACGAATACCAACAATTACAAAAATCGATGATGTTCTTTATTTCATTTGACCG
Source organism: Euprymna scolopes (assembly GCF_053919585.1). Classification (NCBI taxonomy): domain Eukaryota; kingdom Metazoa; phylum Mollusca; class Cephalopoda; order Sepiida; family Sepiolidae; genus Euprymna; species Euprymna scolopes. The sequence continues at coordinate 108,274,385 of NC_136527.1, read as the reverse complement.
GTCGAAATGATGATGACGTCAGGAATTCAAATTCGTTTCTACATAGATCAATATTCTTTCCTTCGCTTCCAAACGATCCTGACTCCAACTCTCTCTCTCTCTCTCTCTCTCTCTCACTCTCTCTCTCTCTCTCTGACTAGCAGACTCAGCTATTCTGCTTCAACTGCTCGACTGCCGACTCTATCTAATCTGCTAATCCTCTCCTGTTATTGAGAATTCCTTTTTGCTATGACGTCAGATGTGTGGTTCTAAAACGTGACCACTCACGTGGCTCAGCACACGCCCTCCAAACACACTTCTGCAAACAAAGAATTCTCACTAACCTATTTTTCAACCTAACCTATTTTTTTTTCAATATATTTTTAATTTGTATTGTTCATTCTTTTTAGCTGACCTTTTTTATTCAGTTTTCATAACAGAACGAACAATTAAATTCATTTTACAATACAAACAATATCTAAACTATTTCCCAAACAATAGCTAAATTCTTACATCCCAATTTCTGAATCTACCTCTGAACCTTGCTTACAAGGTTCGAGTCTCGGCTTATCCTAATTTCATTTTCCACTTACCTAATGTTCTTATTATTTAAAGGAAAAGTGGACAGCCTTTCCTTGTAAAAATAATAATAAATACTAAATCTGCATTAATTAAAATATATTTAAGCGAATTTTATTTTTCACCTAACCACTATTACTAGTCAGAAATACAGTTTTGATTTTATTAAAATTTTGGATAAAATTAACACAAAAAATTTGGATAAAATGAATCACAAACACTTACCGTAAGTTTTTTTAAAGTAAAATAAATTTATTTTGTTGAATATTTTTTTTTTGGTTCATTTTGTTTTCCGATAGCTTTTTTTTTGGGGGGGGGGTAAGCAACAGTATTAAACACTTCAATGTTTTTTTTTGTTTGTTTTTAACAAAACGTTATTAAACAGTAACAACAATATTTTTTTTTCAGTAATGTTTGTAGGGGGGGGACAACAATTACTGTTTATCTTTAGTTCCGACTGGAAGATGTTCTACTGACTGTAGAGGCAAAGTAGGGAGCAAAGCGTTTTCAGAGGATGTGGAAAGAAGCTCCTTCCCAACCGGGTAGCCTTCCGCGATTTGATATCGCTAAATTAAATAGCTGAAATGAAAGGCTGTGTATTTTTACTTTGAACAATAAAATAACTGAAATGAAACGCTATGTGTGTAATTTCAATGAAAATTATTCGTCTGCTGCGCGTTCGTTTGAAGCGCCCTGATTGGCTGATAGAGTATCGTACCGCTCGCCATGTTCCGGCGTTTTCCGACGGATGTCGATCAACGCTCGGCTAAGATCGTGAAATCGGTGGGTAAAATACTGCAGGAGTACCAAAATTTTAAAATTATGGATGACAGTTTGAAAATCCTATACATTTTATATGTAGGTCATCTGTTACAGAAATTAAAAAAACATTTATTACAGAATATTTTTTTCCTTTAAAAAAATAACTTTTTAATTACTTATGTTGAAATGTACCAGTGATCCCTATTGGTTGAGCATGGTCACGTGGTATTCCCTATAGTTTTGATTCATTTGCACTACTTCAAATTTAAGCATCTTCGATTACGTCCCTTGCCTGTCAGCATCTTAAATAGGTTCATCTTATTAAGCAATCTTTGCGAATATTTAAACCGTTATTCGGCCACTTCATCCAAACGCTGCACTTGGAAATAAATTCAGCGAGGCTACGTTTCCTGTCCTAAAGCAAAAAAAAAAACCGTATACTGCCCACTATACCGTTACTGCTACCTTGACCACTTAAGACGAGGCTACATCTCCGGAATCTACTTGATAGATAGATAATGACCAGCCGCCCCCTTCTTCTTCTTCTTCTTCTTCTTCTTCTTCTTCTTCTTCTTCTTCTTCTTCTTCTTCTACTACTACTGCCAATGTGGTCAAGTCGATGCGTTCCAAATGGAGTTTTTATATGGAAAATGGCCGAATATAATTGGTCGCAAATTATGAAGACCAGCGCCATTTTTAGATCGTTGGGTATTATTCATTTTGGCGGGAACGGTTTGACCAGGGAATATCGAAATTGGAAACTGGAGACTGAGTTGGAATCGTATTATATGTGAGTGTGTGTGTGGGGGATGGGTAGAAGAGAGAGAAACAGCAAGAGAGAGAGAGACAAATAAACAAATGCACAGAGAGAGAGAGAGCGAGAGAGAGAGAGAGAGAGAGAGAGAGAACTATTGCGCTATAAAATATAAAATATAATGAACAATATAAGAGAGCCAAGCACTCAAAAATGAAAAAATAATGAACGAAATTGGAATCTGAAAGTTGAGATATTTATCTGATTCTCTCTTATCTAATATATAAAACGCTATATGTTTGTCTGTCTGTGTGTCTGTGTCTCTATTTTCAGACTCTATCTCCTCCAAAACTGAAAACCGCAGAGCGGCGCTAGGGGTTAGGGTTAGGGTTAGGGTTAGGGTTAGCGCTAGGGGCCTCAAATAATTAGATTTTTATGGACCGTTCTTTTATGGGTCTTTAGCCGGTAAAAAAAAAAACAAAAAAAAAAAAACAGATTTGGGGGGTGGGGTTAAAAATGGGTCAAAATTGAAAAAATCATTATACATTTTGTACATTCGTCTTGTTTTTTTTTCTTTTTTCTTTTTTTTAGTTCATATGCGTGTAACACTGATACAGTGGTAACGTCACCAGCTTTGAATGCTACAGTTTCAGTTTCGATTCTAGCTGATGGCACCCAAATACTTTTTTTTTTAACTTTTGAAATCATGACTCTATCATAATATATACGGAATCTGGACGAATTAAAATATCATATTTAAACGTATTTTATGTCCGGGCAAAGCCGCCCTCTTACGAATATATACGCAATCTGGACAAATAAAAATATCATATTTAAACGTATTTTACGACCGGGCAAAGCCGCGCCCTTACTAATATATACGCAATCTGGACAAATTAAAATATAATATTTAAACGTATTTTACGACCGGGCAAAACCAGCACGTGGTTCAGTGGGGGAAGATGTGGCTGGTTACCTTTAATGCATCCAAAACCAAACTCCTATCTTTATATCATCAACGCTCTGATCCCCATCTGAAATCAATTGTGATGGATGGCTCTCGTCTGGGTGAGGCCCCGTGTTTTGACAAGCTTCTGGGTTTGACCTTTACTCCTGATCTGAAATGGAACACGTACATCAAGTCTGTTGCTAAGGTTGCTGGAAAGATGGTGGGATCCTTCTACCGCTCCAGAAGATATCTCACTACTGATGCAATTCTCTATCTATATAAAAGTCAAGTACGTCCAAGGATGGAATACTGTTGCCATATCTGGGCAGGAGCTGCTAAAAACAGCCTATCCTGCCTTGACAGAGTACAAAATAGACTTTGTGGCTTAGTGGGGGATGCCCTTTTCTCTACCCTGCAACCTCTCTCCCACAGAAGAGACGTTGCGAGCCTATCCTTGTTTTATCGTTATTTCCATGGCAGGTGCTCGTCTGAACTCCAATCTCTGGTCCCCCCCCTCGCCAATCTTTCACGAAAAACACCCGTCTAGCCGAATCCACTGTGAAAAATTTCCCCCACTCTATATCTGTGCCTAAATCAAAACGCGAATTCCATGAACAAAGCTTCTTTCTTAGAACTGCAAGCCTTTGGAACTCTGTTCCGTCTGCCTGCTTCCCACCGGACTACAACTTGGATGTGTTCAAGTCCAATGTTAACAAATTCCTAATGAACCGCCCCCTTAAGTAAACACTTCATCAAATCTCTACACTAACGTAATGTACTTGCAATAATTCTTATCCCTGAGTGGCTTCCGGGCCTTGATAAATGGTGATCACTGTGTAAAAAAAAAAAAAAATCGCCCCCCCCACTAGTCTACTACATAAACATTTCATTTATTTTCAAACTCTATCTCCTCCGAAACTAAAATTCGCAGAGCAGCGCTAGGGATTGATTTTTTTAATGGACCGTTCTTTTATGGGTCTTTAGCCAATTAAAGTAGTTTTTAAGGGGGTCAAAAATGGGTCAACATTAAAAAATCGTTTTATTATTGAATTAATTTGGAATTTTTTGAGATAAGTAATTTGTATAATTTATTTTATTTGATTATTTGGACTATGTTTCTCATTTTCTAGGCGTTCTTTCACAATGTTAAATCTCCACGGTTCCAGGTGAGAATTGTCTGAAGATAGCGGTTTCAATCCCACCCAAAGCCGGCCAGAGGCTTACTTGGCCAAAAAACGTGAAATATTATAATCAAATTCCAAAAATCAATGGGATATTATAATAGTAATCGTTAGTAATGGAGATTTGATAAAGTGACTGACTTGAGAAGGCGGTTCATCAGGAATTTGTTTATGTTGAACTTAAAGACATCCGAGTTGTAGTCAGGTGGGAAACAGGCAAGCGGAACAGAGTTCCACAGGCGTGCACTTCTAAGAAAGAAGCTTTGTTCATGCAATGTACGTTTTGATTTAGGCACAGACAAAGAGTGGGGAAAATTAATGACAGTGGTTTCAGCTAGACGGGTGCTTTTCGTGAAAGATTATGTAAAACAGAGCTTTCGTGTAAATTATAGAATTCATGGCACAAGCAAAATAAACTTGAAATATTATAATCAAATTCCAAAACTAAAAGCTGGACTTATATTACAATCCACAGAGGTACGAAAAAGTGGCCAAAAAATTAAATATTATACTTTCGTATATTAATTTATGTGATTAAATGAAGTACTCACCCCCCCTCACACACACACGTCTGTAGAAATATATTTTCTTATAATAAGTGCATCTAAAACCAAGCTCCTATCTTTACATCATCACCGCTGTGAACCTCATCTGGCATCAATTGAAATGAATTTGGAGAGGCTCCATGTTTTGACAAGCTTCTGGGCTTGACCTTTACTCTTGATCTGAAATGGAACTTATGCATCAAATCCATTGCGAAAGCTGCTGGAAAAATGGTTGGATCCTTCTACCGCTCCAGTAGATATCTCACTCCTGATGCAATTCTCTACCTAGATAAAAGCCAGGTATAGCCAATGATGGAGCACCGTTGCCACAATTGGGAAGGAGTTGCTAGAAGCAGCTTATCCTGCCTTGACAGAGTTCAAAATAGACTTCGTAGCTTGGTGAGGCATGCTGTTTTCTCTTCCTTGCAACCTCTTTCCCACAGAAGAGACGTTGCGAGCCTGTCTCTGCTTTATCGTTATTTTTATGGCAAGTACTCGTCTGAGCTTCAATCTATGGTCCCCCATCCTCAAACTTTCACGAAAAACACTCGTCTAGCCAAAACCACTATCAATAATTCCCCACATTTATCTGCGCCTAAACCTGGACGTAGATTCTATGAAAAAAGTTTCTTTCTTGGAAGTGCACGCCTGTGGAACTCTCTTTCCAGCTGATTATAATCTGATTGTTTTCGGTCAAGTCCAATGTAAACAAGTTCTTGATTAAGTAATCCAATTTACAAAATTAAATATTATACTTTACTCACACACACACACACACACACACACACACACACACACACACACACACACACACACACATTTCTGTAGAAATATATTTTCTTATAATATATATATCAATCCTTATATAAGAAGCTCAATGTAATTACAGAGCAATATAGAGAATAAATGACAAAAAGTTATATCTCAAAATTCACGATGTTGACCATCTTATAATTTATTCCTTTAAATCAGTTGACTTATACAATTCTTGACAGTATCTGTTTCGTAGAACAAAATTGATCACTTGATTATTATATCAATCGGTGAATCTATTATGCCCTTAACTCATCAGAAGAAATAGCAGCAATTCGTAAGATCAAAAAAATTCAACCTTGATCGCCCTTCGGGGCCCGTTGTGCAGTGGATAGAGATGTTGAATCTCGACAGTTCCAGGTGAGAATTGTCTGAAGATAGCGGTTTCAATCCTACCCAAAGCCGGCTAGAGGCTTACTTGGCCAAAAACGTGCTGAGATGACAACAACTATGGAAGGCAGTAATTGCTGAGAATGCAGTTAGGAGATTCGGAGTTCTTATCCCGTCGCGGTTACCACCTGTGCAAGATTGGTCAATATGAAGGGACCAATTCTCCTCCATCTTAATAATACTGATAATAGTCCGCAATAAAAAATAAATAATAAATAATTATCATCTCAATAATGAATTGCAATAACATAATATATATACCATTTGCTACGGACCCGACCATGGAAAATCAGATAATGAATAAACGTGGATTTATAAGACCAAAAAAATCCAACCTAAATCGAATTATGGATGATAGTAATTGCTGAAAATGCAGTTAGGAGATTTAGAGATCCTATACCGTTGCGATTACCGCCTGACGAAGGCCAGAGGCTTACTTATAAGACCAAAAAGTCCAATCTAAATCGCCGCTCAAGGCCCTTGGCGCAGTGGATAGAGACATTGAATCTCTATAGTTCTAGGTGAAAATTGTCTGAAGATAGCGGTTTCAATCCTACCCAAAGCGAGCTAGAGGCTTACTTGGCCAAAAACGTGCTGAGATGACAACAACTATGGATGGCAGTAATTGCTGAGAATGCAGTCAGGAGATTTGGAGTTCCTATCCCGTTGCGGTTACCACCTGACGAAGGCCAGAGGAATAGTTGGCCGAAACGTTGTGAAAGCAACAACTAAGAAAGATGAGGATAATAGTCCGCAATTAAAAAAATTAATGTCAATTTCTGGTTACGATTAAAGTCAAGCATTCTAGTTCATTTGTGTATCTGAACATGCGAAACACGGAATCGTTATCTTTTAGAGGATTAGGATATATATATATATATATATATATATCCTAATCCTGTTACAAAAGAAAATAATGAAACGAATGGAATGAAGGAAACAAAAACTCAATTGCTGGATAAGATAAACGTGTCGTTTATTTACTGTTGAAGAATGAATGTTTTAGATATAACACGTGTTCATGTCCGCGTTCGGGTGTAACCATCGTTTGTTGCGGGACTTGTAGTATAGAAGGAAAAAGGAAATGTGTGTTCATCTCACGTTCGGGTCACTATCGTTTGTTCGCGCATAGGAAGAGAAGTGAGTAATGTAGTGGAAATGGGAATGATAGTCCGGCATGTAGACAAAGAAAAAGATAGAGGGTTGACATCAGTTAAACTGCGCGCCATGTTAGCAGTCAGCTATGTGAAGATATTCTCAGGGACAGGTTGTATATATATATAGAGAGAAAGAGTGAGAATGTCAATCCAGTTCATGGAGAGAGAAAGCGTATAAAGTGTACGTACGGTCTGTTAGCTTTTGTCCCACATAGTAGCAAGTGGTGTGACGCACACGCGAGCCAAAAAGGCACGCTGTCAGTCCGTAGACCGCCCAGCTCGGAAACTGGTCCGAAAAGGCGGAAGCAGCTTATTGCTCTTGCTTTTATAGTTGTTTCCAGTGGTCTTTGCACATGTGCGTACATGTGCGTATGTTAGCGTGTGTGTGCATACACGTGAATGTGAGTGTATGTACGTGAACGTGAATATATGTGCGTGTGTGGACGTGAGCGCGTATGTTTGTGTGCGCGTATGCATATGACATTCGCCCTTTGCCCAAAGGGCAAATGAACTCTTTTTCTGGGTCAACGGCCAAATAGCACCGTGTATATTTATGTGTGTGTATATGTGTATTGGGGTGGAGAGGGCTCCCGTAAGCCGTGGTGAAGGCAACCTTTCTAGGAGAAGCAAATCTCTGATTTAAAAAACCATAAAGCGGAAGACCAGCACCCGCATTAAGCTGGTCTGCAGTTTAACTTGTTGCTGGCTATCTTGCTCTTGCTTGTTGCTGGATCTCAACATTCTGAACCGAGAGAGAGACTTAACTGTTGTACAAAGCTAGGACACTTTAACATCATATTTGTATAGATACTCCCTCGGGCATTTGGGCTCATGGATTTTAAATGTCTGAGGGAGTGGCACTCGTCTGACAAGACGTTGCAATCATCATGTATATGACAACTAATATGGCTGGAGATGTGAACGCGTGTTTTTGTGTGAGACTAGAAAAGGCTCGCGTAGTCACGTGACTACTACACCAAGAAAAGGGGAAATTAATCAGAATTATTCAAACAAACAAAAAAGAAATGAGAGAAATTGTGAAGTTTATTTAAATTTAAAAAAAAATGGTAGTTTATTTTATTTATTTTTTATTTTTTATTTTTTACAAGGCGATCACCACTTATCAAGGCTCGGAAGCCACTCAGGGATAAGGGTTATTGCAAGTACAGTACGTTAGTGTGGGGATTTAATAAAAATGTCTACTTAAGGGGGCCGTTTATCAGGAACTTGTTTACGTTGGACTTGAAGACATCCAGGTTGTAGTCAGGTGGGAAGTGGGCAGACGGTACAGAGTTCCACAGGCGCGCAGTTCTAAGAAAGAAGCTTTGTTCATGGAATCTACGTTTTGATTAAGGCACAGATAAAGAGTGGGGAAAATTTTTGACAGTGGTTTCAGCTAGACGGGTGCTTTTCGTAAAAGATTGGCGAGGGGGAGACGAGAGATTGAAGCTCAGACGAGCACCTGCCATGGAAATAACGATAAAACAAGGATAGGCTCGCAACGTCTCTTCTGTGGGAGAGAGGTTGCAGGGAAGAGAAAAGGGCATCCCCCACTAAGCCACGAAGTCTATTTTGTACTCTGTCAAAGCAGGATAGGCTGTTTTTAGCAGCTCCTGCCCAGATATGGCAGCAGTATTCCATCCTTGGACGTACTTGGCTTTTATATAGATAGAGAATTGCATCAGTAATGAGATATCTTCAGGAGCGGTAGAAGGATCTCACCATCTTTCCAGCAACCTTGGCAACAGACTTGATGTACGTGTTTTATTTCAGATCAAGAGTAAAGGTCAAACCCAGAAGCTTGTCAAAACACGGGGCCTCACCCAGACGAGAGCCATCCATCACAATTGATTTCAGATGGGGATCAGAGCGTTGATGATGTAAAGATAGGAGCTTGGTTTTAGATGCATTAAAGGTAACCAGCCACCTCTTCCCCCACTGAACCATGCACTCGAAATCAGAGGAGAGAGAATCAGAGAGAACTTTGTCATTTACAGCCTTTGATGTGTTGCTGTAGATGGTCGTGTCATCAGCATAGATGTCAACGAATGGTTTAAGTATGTGTTTAGGGAGGTCATTGATGTAGATCAGGAAAAGAGTTGGGCCCAGGATGGACCCCTGAGGAACTCCAGCATTAATACTGCAGGCTTCTGATTTTTGTCCATCGACCACTACTCTTATGAGCCTATCAGAGAGAAATGATTTAATGATAGAGAGAATATTTCCAGTTATACCGTAGCTGGAAATCTTGTGAAGTAGGCCTTTATGCCATACCTTGTCGAAGGCCTTTGATATGTTAAGAGCAATTTCCCTAGAAAGGAAACCTTTGTCAAGAGATTCACTAATCCTATGAGACATAACCGTTAGCACATCTGCGGTAAATCTTGCAGAACAGAAACCATATTGCGTGTCACTAAGAAAGTTATTTCTGCTGAGGTGGTTGACTATTTCTCTATTTAATATGGATTCCAGCAACTTACTCATGACACACAGGAGACTTATTAGTCTGTCCTGAGAGGGAGATGACTTATCACCTGAATTCTTAAATACAGGGCAAACTGATGAGGTCTTCCAGGGAGTCGGAAAGCACTTCTCCTTAAGGCAGCGCTTAAACAGTTTCGTAAGTATGGGAGCAAGTTCTGGTTGAAGCTTTTTTAACACTATAATTGGGATGCTGTCAGGGCCAGTTGTTTTACTGGAATCAAGGTTCTTGATTAGCTTGGCGACCTCATGCACGGATATTTGTATGTTACCTGGCGTGTTCTGTGTTATAGGAGGAAATATGGGGAGTTGATGTCCTTCGTCGCATAGGGTAGAATTAGCTGCAAAGTTCTTTGCAAATAGTTTGACCTTGTCTGATGCTGACGAGATGACCTCAGGTACATTGATAATGGTTGGGATAGAACGCACACTTCTGTTCAGGATCCTATTTGTTATTTGCCAAAGGTCGTGGGAACCAGGCCACTGCTCAGCTACTTTGAATTTAACGGACTGAGCATATTTAATATTTGAGCATATTTAATATTTGAGCATATTTAATATTTGAGCATATTTAATTATTTGAGCATATTTAATATTTGAGCATATTTAATAATTGAGCGTATTTAATTATTTGAGCATATTTAATATTTGAGCATATTTAATATTTGAGCATATTTAATTATTTGAGCATATTTAATATTTGAGCATATTTAATTATTTGAGCATATTTAATATTTGAGCATATTTAATATTTGAGCATATTTAATATTTGAGCATATTTAATTATTTGAGCATATTTAATATTTGAGCATATTTAATTATTTGAGCATATTTAATATTTGAGCATATTTAATTATTTGAGCATATTTAATATTTGAGCATATTTAATTATTTGAGCATATTTAATTATTAGAGCATATTTAATATTTGAGCTTTTATCCTCATCTTCCAGTTGTTTTTACGACGTTTCGGCCGATTATTCCTCTTGAATATTTGGAGGTGTATGCGGAGCAAAAAAAAAAACAAAACAAAAAATAAAGGTCAATTTTTTAAAATTTGACCCCTATTATGACCCCTTCACATTTATTGTTTTGGGCTCCAATCATATTATTAAGTTAGATCCATGTCCAAGGAACATATCTAAAATGTCAAGTGTTTAGACCCAAAATTGTCGGAGGAGTTTGGTAGAGTTCTCAAAGGTCAAATCGTTGAACTTTGACCCCTTAACAGCCAAATTTCTGGACGAAAACCAATCACGTCGATTTTTCCAAATCTCGTTACCCTGTATATCAAATTTCGAGTCTGTAGACTAAAAATTGACAGAGTTATTGTGTAAAGAAATGTACACAGACACACGGACAGACAGGCAGACAGATACACAGACAGACAGACAGACACGTTCACTTCTATAGATATATAGATTTTTCTTATCTTTTCGTTGTTGTTTTCATGACGTTTTGGTCAATTATTCCTTTGGCCTTCATCAGGTATATCGCGACGGGATAGGAATGTCGAATCTTCCAACTACATCCACAGCAATTGCTGACTTGATTAGTTGTTGTCATCTCATCGCGGTTTGGCAAACGAATCCTTTGACTGGCTTTGGTTGGGATTGAAACCGCTCCCTTTAGACAATGCTTTCCTGGAATTACGCATCTCTGTCTGTACCGTTTGTTCATTTTCACCAGGATTTGACGTTCCGTCTTCACGCATGCTTCACTTCTTTTAATTGTATTCCCATTGTAATCAATGGTAAGCGGCTGTTGCGATGATGCAAGTTCATTTGCAAATGCTATCGAAGGAGGTGGAGAGAGCTGGACGTCCGGGGAAACTTGTTGTCGCTCAGCTTCCAGAGAACACCACAGGTTACCAATCGGATCGTTTGCTGACTTGTGTGAAAGCTCCATGTGAGCCAATAATAATAATAATAATAATAATAATAATAGCGGGACCTGTGGAAATTCCACAGGGGGACTCATTCATATGTAATATATTGATGTTGGCATTCTGTAGATGTTCAGCGTGAATGGAGACGCCCTAATATCATTGTAGCTCTTTTGTTAAAACTGCAAACGTATTTATCTAAGCTAGCACGAAAGCTCAGCAAAGCTCATAAAGTACGCTTAAATATGATATTTTAATTCTTGTAAATTTCGTATATATTATTATAGAGTTAATGTTGTATCGATTTTTATATGTTATGAAGTTGCAATTTCAAAAATAAAAAAAAAATATATCCATATGACTTGGGTGCATTAGCTTGAATTGAAACCGAAATAAATACTACTACTACTACTAGCGGGACCTTTGGAAATTCCACAGAGGATTCCTATATAATATATTGATGTTGGCATTCTATAGATGTTCAGCGTAAATGGAGACGCTCAGATATTATTGTAGCTCTTTTGTTAAAACTGCAAAAGTATTTTTCTAAGCTAGCAGGAACGGCCGGTAAAGCTCGGTCGTAAAGTACGTTTAAATATGATATTTTAATTCTTGCAGATTTCGTATATATTATTACAGAGTTAATGTTATATCAATTTTTTTTATTATTACATTTTCTCCCCAAAACAAGGCACATTGCCACTTTGATGTAAGGGGCTACTATCAGAAACATAAGCTACAGGGGTACTATGTGGGGAGTTGGGCAGCAAGATGTCGGTTCACGTTAGACTTGAACTTCTGCATGTCAGTACAGTTGGGGAAGCAGGAACTCGGAAGGGAATTCCAAAGTCTAGCGATTCTGGGGAAGAAACTACTGGAGTAGAAGGCTCTCTTACATCTAGGGATCTCTACTGTGAAGGGGTGGGATTTAGCTGCTTGTCGTGTTTGTCGGGGGTATTTATGTCGAGGGGGTACAAGTGCTTGCAGTTCGTCGGAGCATTCACCGATTTTTATATATTATAAAGTTGCGATTTCAAAAATAAAAAAATATATCCATATGACTTGGGTGCATTAGCTTGAATCGAGACCGAAATAAAAAACTTATGATATATATATATATATATAGTTTTCAAAATAATAAGCGGAAGTTTCTCAAGAGCTCTTTCGGCTATCATCTCATCAGGAGAAAATCGATAGCGTACAAAATAATATTATGTCGAAAATAAAGAGTTCTAATGGGCTTATTAACTTATTTAACTTATTAAATGTGCCAAAAGTACGGGGACACTAAAATAAATTTATTAACGTTTAAAAAACGATTAAAATATTGGCACAACGAGGGGGAAAAAAAAGAAGAAAAAAAAACGGGAGAAAAGATTCAAAGTTCCCCAAAGAGAAACAATGCGTTGGATGTTTCCTTTTGCTGGCACAAAGAAGGTTGACGCACCGCAATAGAGACAGACTCCAAAATCTTTATATGGTTTCTGGAGTCCGCTCTATGTAGCACCTGGGACCATTCTATTTTATATCTATCGACACAGCACGGGTTGTCAACCAAATGCTGGCCAATAGCAGAGTCCAAGGCTGCAGAAGGAGGGAGACCACCAGCCCCCATCCTCCCTTGTCTGATCTTCGATGGAACATGCTGGTTTATACGAGTCAAAAGGTGCAAGGATGTTCGCCCAACATAACCAGCATCGTACTAGCATTTCAGCATTGCCTTATAAGTTTTACATAATGCAATGCTAAACTTAATCGTTTTTTATGCCTCGTTCACTGTGCATTCACGGGGTACCATGCATACTTCACTTGTTAATTTTGAAATCACGACTTTGAATCTGATATGTTGTAGGGACCGTTGATATGATCATGTGCAGCGAACGAAGATGTATGGTATCCATTCGATACATAGTAAGGGATCAATAGAGATTAGTATTTAATGCAAAAATGAACACAAATTTAACGATATTCAGCTATCAACTTAGCATAAAGCATTTATTCTAAATCAACGGGATATAACTTTTTCCTGTTTTTAAGTGCAAAAAAAGGCTGGCACAGGATAGAATGATAAAATTGTCGCCTTAAAGAAAACAAAACTACAGTTTTATTTTAAAACATTTATTGGAAAAAAATCAATTCAGGTAACTTAATTATGTAGTAAAACTGACATCTATTCAATGTAGCCGCCTTCAGCCTCAATCACCGGGTCTGAATTTTGGGGCATGCCTTTTCGACAAGCGCTGGCGGGTACTCGGTGAATACTCAGTGAATAGCGGCGATTAGGCTAGCTTTGGTGTTGTGGGAGGTCATGTTGGTGATGTTCTCAACATACGACCAAACAAAGTAGGCTAGCAGGTTCAGGTCGGAGAAGGAGAGGAGGCCAGTGAGACAAGGGTAAAAAGTCGTAGCACTCCTTCTGAAACCAATTCTGGGTCTCTTTGGACTTGCAGGATGGCGCCGAGATCTGTTGCCATACCCAGGGTCTGCCAGCAGCCACCTGATTGAATCACGGGATCACCACACTCCTCAGCACATCCAGGTACACCTTGGTCTTGACTTTCAAGCCGACTTCGAAGATGTGAGATGGCATGATATGGCCCTCACTTGAAACCAGACCAAAGACTATAACCGTAGTCAAAAACTTTCTTTTCATCACCCTGGACACGTCCCTGTTTTTCGTGGCAATCTAGTGGATGCATTTTGAGGGTGCTGGAAATGGTCCTGTTGTCCTGAGTTGGATCGGTAGAGAGCATGAGTTGTACAGTGGTGCATCTCTGATCTCACACATTGAACATTGTGTCACTTTCAGACATGATAGAAGGCTCCTATCGCTCTCGGGATTTCTACATAATGGGCTAACTAGTAGATGGTCTGCAACAAAAAAGGAAACCCTGCTTTCATCGGACGGAAATGGAATCATGTCGTCTTTTCTAAGGCGACAGTTTTTATCGTTCCACTAAAACGAGCAACCTTTTTTTACCACATAATTTATTTTTCGACATTTGCTGTGAATACGATGGCTCATCTCTGCTTCTGATGAACGTTTATGATACAGTTTGGTTTGCGCACCAAGAAAGGGGGCTCGTGGTTGAACAGTGGAGAGCATGAGTTGTACAGCGGTGCATCACCGACCTTGCTAGTTGAAAATTGAGCCACTTTCAGACATGATAGAAGGCTCCTATCGCTCTTGGGATTTGTACATAACTGGCCAACTAGTAGATGGTCTACAACAGGAACAACAAAGAGGAATATCGTTTTTCATTAAACGGAAATGAAATCAAGTCGTCTTTTCTAGGGCGACAATTTTATCGGTCCCCTCTGTACGAATAAAACGTGTAACCATTTTTGCTGCATAATTTATTTTTTTACATTTGCTGTGAATACAATAGCTCATCTCTGCTTCTAATGAACGTTTATCATACAGTTTGGTTTGCACACCAAGAAAGGGGGTTAATGGTTGACCTGAGTGACGGAAGTTATTTAAGCATATATACCTTCCCGAGGAGAAAGTGAACCATGCTAGTGAATTCCCTGAAATAACCTTCGAGAACCTCTATTCTGCTTTCTGTTAAATGCTTGTGCGGTAGGTGTATCAGAATTTTTGTAGGAATTTTTGACACCCCTAACAAGAAACTGCGAATAAAATATAAACCACTCGTAATTTCTCTTTTAAAAGCAGGTCGTTTATTTTCTTTCTGGATTATACTTCCAAAATAAACTATTAAAGTTGTATAAAAAGTAATAGAAATATTATTTTTTATTAAAAAAAAAACACTAATGAAATCAATTTAATTTTACGAGTTCAGTATTTTTCAATTTTTAAACTTTAAAAATCTATCAAAATTTTTCTATTAATTCAATTTTTATAATATTTTCAGGGTCAATGTGAAATTTTATGCTCTTTCCAAGATAATATTTTAGACAAACGATTTGTTTTTAAATTTACGCCCCCCCCCATTTTGAAATGTCTATTAAAAAGTAAATAATTAATTTACTCACCAAAGTTTTATATATCACAAATTGAAGATAAAAGATCAATAAATAATATATTCAAATTTAAAACAACAACAAAAAAAAGAAGCGTTTTTTAGAAATTTACCTGTAAAGTCCGAAGTTTTTTGTTTTTTTTTTACATGGGGGCCACCACTTATCAAGGCCCGAAGGCCACTCATGGATAAGGGTTATTGCGTGTACAGTAATCAATGAGATAGTATTGGTAGTAATCATTAGTATTGGAGGTTTTGATAGAGTGTCTTACTTAAGGGGGCGGTTTGTCAGGAGTTTGTTTATGTTGGACTTCAAGACATCCAAGTTGTAGTCAGGTGGGAAGCAGGCAAGCGGCAGAGAGTTCCACTGGCGTGCAGTTCTAAGAAAGAAGCTTTACTCATGGAATCTACGTTTGGATTTAGGTACAGATAAAGAGTGGGGGAAATTATTGACAGTAGTTTCAGCCAGACGGGTGTTTCTCGTGAAAGATTGGCGAGGGGGGACGAGGGATTGGAGCTCAGACGAGCATCTGCCAAGGAAATAACGATAAAACAAAGACAGGCTCGCAACGTCTCTTCTGTGGGAGAGAGGTTGCAGAGAAGAGAAAAGGGAATCCCCCACTAAACCACAAAGTCTATTTTGTACTCTGTCAAGGCAGGATAGGCTGTTTTTAGCAGCTCCTGCCCAGATGTGGCAGCAGTACTCCATCCTTGGACGTACTTGGCTTCTATATAGATAGAGAATTGCATCAGTAGTGAGATATCTTTTGGAGTGGTAGAAGAATCCCACCCATTTTCCCAGCGTCCCTGGC
This sequence comes from Euprymna scolopes, assembly GCF_053919585.1. Taxonomy (NCBI): domain Eukaryota; kingdom Metazoa; phylum Mollusca; class Cephalopoda; order Sepiida; family Sepiolidae; genus Euprymna; species Euprymna scolopes. Next base: position 108,258,113 of record NC_136527.1, on the reverse strand, counting down.
AACAGATTTGATGTACGTGTTCCATTTCAGATCAGGAGTAAAGGTCAAACCCAGAAGCTTATCGAAACATGGAGCCTCCCCAAGACGAGAGCCATCCATCCCAATTGATGCTAGATGGGGATCAGAGCGTTGATGATGTAAACATAGAAGCTTGGTTTTGGATGAATTAAAAGTGACCAGCCACCTCTTCTCCCATTGTGCCACGTGCTCAAGATCAGAGTTGAGAGAATTAGAGAGAACTTTGTCATTTACGGCCTTTGATGTGTTGCCATAGATGGTCGTGTCATCAGCATAGATGTCAACGAATGGTTTAAGTATGTGTTTTGGGAGATCATTGATGTAGATCAGGAAGAGTGTTGGGCCCAGAATGGACCCCTGAGGAACTCCAGCATTAATACTGTGGGCCTTTGATTTCTGCCAATCAACCACTACTCTTATGAGCCTATCAGAGAGAAATGATTTAATGATTGAGAAAACATTTCCAGTAATACCGTAGCTGGAAATCTTGTGAAGTAGGTCCTTATGCCATATCTTATCGAAGGCCTTTGATATGTCAAGAGCAATTGCCCTGGAAAGGAAGCCTTTGTCAAGAGATTCACTAATCCTATGTGATATAACCGTTAGCACATCTTCTGTAGATCTTGGAGAGCGGAAACCATATTGCATGTCACTAAGAAGGTAGTTTCTGTTGAGGGGGTTGACCACTTCTTTATTTAATATGGATTCCAGCAACTTACTCATGACACACAGGAGACTTATTGGTTTGTACTGAGAGGGAGATGACTTTTCACCTGAATTCTTAAATACAGGGCATACTGATGAGGTTTTCCAGGGTGTTGGAAAGCACATCTCCTTAAGGCAACGCTTAAACAGTTTTGTATGTATGGGGGCAAGTTCTGGTTGGATCTTTTTCAGCACTATAACTGGAATGCCGTTAGGGCCAGTTGCTTTACTGGAATCAAGGTTCTTGATTAGCTTGGCGACCTCATGCACAGATATTTGTATGTCGCATAGAGTGTTGTATGTTATAGGAGGAAATACAGGGAGTTGATGGTCATTGTCGCATAGGGTAGAATTAGCTGCAAAGTTCTTGGCAAATAGTCTGGCCTTGTCTGATGCTGACGAGATGACCTTAGGTCCATTGATGATAGTTGGGATAGAACACACGCTTCTGTTCAGGATCCTGTTTGCTATTTGCTAGAACTGGTGGGAACCAAGCCGCTGCTCAGCTACTTTGGATTTAACAGACTGGGCATATAGCTCTCTTGCATGTTTTATTACTCTTTTACAGTGGTTGCTGGCAGTCCTGAAAGCCGCTTTAGTCTCAGTACATCTATTACGTTGGTAGCTATGGAAAAAGTGATTTCTGTGCGCGATGGCAGCAGCACATTTAGGGGAGAACCATGGCTGGCTGTTAGTTTTTTGTTGCAATTTTTTTGATGGTATAAATCGATTTATGCTTACAATAAACCATTCGGTCAGGTCTGATACTATAGAGGACACATCCTTTTTAAACATGGAATGCAGAGGTAGGTCAGCCGTAGAGTATCAATATACAGTATGGTGGAGAGGTACGTCTGAAGACTTATAACATTTCATTTTTATCGTAACTGTTACAATGGAGTGGTCAGAGGATCCCAGAGGAGATAGAACGGAACATGAACACAGCTCAGGAGAAGTTGTGAGGAAAAGGTCTAGAAGTCTTGCATATTGACCAGGTGTATCGGGCACATGGGTGGGTTCGTGAACAACCTGAGTGAGGTCATAGTCAATGGCAAAATCATAACAGAACCTCCTCTCATCATCTGCCTTATTTGAGTGAGTCAGCCATTCCACTTTATGGACATTGAAGTCACCGCAAATGTGAATGTTAGCCGAAGGATGAGCAGACAGGACGTGGTCAATTTTCTCAGATATGCTCTTAAAGATAGTAACCCCACTGTAGTGGGGGCGATAGAGGGCAAATATAAATGCAGTGGTGTAAGCTAGTGCAACCCGGAAGCACATATAAGGTAAATTAGGGTCTTCTCTGGAGATATCCCTACTACATGGAAAGCCATCTTTGATGTAGGCACATATTCCATGCCACTGGCGATCTTGGGGGTCACATTTAGATGTTAAGTTAGAGTATCCTTTAATTATGAATTCATCTAGAGAAGTGGTTGGCCATATGCCAGTTTCACTTAGAAAGAATATGTCCGGTTTCGTCTCCTGTAATGGTGTTTCAACCTCTGGAAGGTTGGAACGTAGACCCCTGATGTTGGAGAAGGAGACCTGGTAGTAGGGGTCTACGTTGGTGGATGGGGTTCTAGGTTTATTCGTGTTTCTTTTTTGGAGATTTTTCATGATTGAGGTTTTAGGGTTTGTTGTGCAGGTCGGTAGACTTGGTTGGAGCAGGACAGAGAGGGAAAATAAGAGAGAAAAAGACAAGAAATTTTTTTTATTTTGTAGCACATGATAAGGTAAAGCCGTAACAATTACCCACTAGTATGACATCGAGAGGCCCCACCAGAAACTACTGTATGGTCTAGAATCCATTCACCAAATGGCAGTACAGCAGCTCCGGTACTTTGCAGCCTCCTTAGTGGTTAATCCAAGGTTCGAGTCCCTGACTATCAGGCAGGTAATGTCAGCCCAGATAAAACGTTTACCTCCAGCACCCTTACAAGGGACATGACCACAAGGATAGACATAGAAACAGAAATTTTCCGACATCTCAGGCTACTCTTTACAAAGTACTACCGACCTGAAAAGCAGCTTTTTCTTCACCCTTTGTCAGAAAAATCACTCATTGGAAATGAG
>NC_136527.1:108237811-108247811 GCF_053919585.1 Euprymna scolopes | reverse complement strand
ACATATATATACTCTACACAATAATGAATATATTTATATGTATATATATGAGGACCGGTGTTTATATATATATATATATATATATGTACATATACATATATATACATATATATATATATATATAAACATCGGTCCTCATATATATACATATAAATATATTCATTATTATATACATATATATATATATATATATATATATATATATATATATATAAACAACCGTTATTGTGGAGAGTATATATATATATATATGTTTATATGTATATAAATATATATATATGTTTATATATATATATACTCTGCACAATAATGAATATATATATATGTATATAATCTACAGAATAATGAACATATACATATATATGACAGAATATATATATATATATATATATATATATATATAATATAAAGCTGAACGTCCGTGTGTGTGTGTGTGGTCACGAATAGGCTCATATATGGTTGATTATTATAGAAAACTGATCACATATAATGATAGAAAATGTATCGAACTACAGGAATGGGTATGTTTGATCTGGCATAATGATGATTCATTTAAATTTTGTGGTCTGCGTTCGCGCCTGGTCCACAAAGTATGGAAATAAAAAATTAAAAAATTAAAAAAAAAAAAACGTTTACAAGTGTTTTTGATATAGATGTATATAAGAATACTTTGATAAGTATGTTTTAACTTAAATATGGATGGTATAATAAAATTGTGGGGTCTGCGTTCGCGCCTGGCCTCCATAGAATGGAAATAGGCACAAACTTTAATAAAGGCTTTTCGTATCTATCTGCGTAAGTATACTTTGATAATTATGCTCCATTTGAAGAAATATGGTATAATAAAATTATGGGGGTGTTCGTTCCCGCCTGACCTCCATAGAATGGACATATGTCACAAAGTTTAACAAGGTTTTTTAATATAGATCCATAGAATATTGTGATAAGTGTTTCAGTGTGAACAGGTATGGTATAATAAATTATGGGGTTTATCTATTTTATTTTTACTTTCATTATATTTTTTTTTGGTTTTGATACCCCCAGATTCGAAGCTATCTCTGTAGAACCCTTCCTTTTCATAACCTATCACATGCTTTCATATATCAGAGTCCATTTTCTGTGGGCTGTTTTTGAACCCAGTCAACGACGTGTACTTTTGCTAGTATATATATATATATATATATATATATATATATATATATATATATATATAAACAACGGTCCTCAAAAAATGAAATCATCTGACCTGTCTCGCGTAGTTCTGTTATGTTGCCGTGTCTCTGAAAAGATACAGTTTACAAAAAAATGGAGACAGACACACAAACATAGTTTTATATTCTACCCAGTATATCTTAGCGATTAAAAATATGTTAATAGTGCCATAAGCTAGAATCGAAACCAAAACATTCAGCTTCCCAGACGTAGTCGTCACCGTTTAACCTATCGTCAGATAGATAAGAAACAATTAAAAATGAGCCGACTTTAATGCATAAATCTACACATTTGCGCATGCGTACAAATAACATGTTTAGTCGACTTACACCTGGCAAGTTCCATTTTTTGTAATTTTGACTCCTTAGAAGCTTTTTTACTGGCTAAAAACCCGGTCCACAAAAATGAGACCATTTGCCTCTAAGTAGATTTACGTTGAAAAAATGGGGACAGACAGACGTACATACTGAGTTTAATAAATTAGATTTTTTTTTTCACTCTGTATTTTATTACTTACTGGCAATCCGGCGTTGCCCGGTCGTGCAATTAAACATGGTATTTTAATTTATGCAGATTGCGTATGTATGAATTATAAAATCAATCCGTTATTGATTATTATATACTAGCAGGACCACTTAGCCGGCGTTGCCCGGTCGTACAATACGTTTAAACATGATATTTTAATTTATGGAGATTGTGTATGTATTATTATAGAATCAATCCTTTATTGATTATTATATACTAGCAGAACCCGTTAACCGGCGTTGCCCGGTCGTACAATACGTTTAAACATGATATTTTAATTTATGGAGATTGTGTATGTATTATTATAGAATCAATCCTTTATTGATTATTATATATTACAAGAAATAGTTTCCCCATGGAAAAATTACTTCTGATTAATGTTTAGTTTTAAAAAATGCAAACAAAGAAATGATTTGCAGCGAATTTAAATGGTGTCTCTTCTTTTATCATAAATTGAACTCATTAATAAGAAAGCATTAAAATAAAATGGTGAAGTACATCTCCAGATTATAATAAATCTGTTTTTTTTAAAGAAGAAATGATTTTCTAAATTTTTGTTATCTCCCTTGGCCATTGTAACGTAACTATTCTTTTTATCTATGAGAGAGGAAGGACTATTTTTAAGATCGGATTATTTCGATTTTCGATTCTTATCAGATGAATTTCTGTACAAACATATCTAAGAACACTGCCAGATGTATAAATTAGTTTTGTGTGAAATTTACAAAAGATAGGCCCAGCCATTTCGGAACCTATAAGGAAGGAACTCACACACACAAAGTGACTTTTATATAATTGTAGAGATAGAGATAGCTGTAAGGATGTAAAAATTAAATTTTTAGTCAAAAATGTTTAAAAATTATTTCATCTTTGTTTTTCAAATTTTTATTATTCGGTCTGTTCTCTTAATCTCCTATATAATAAAATCACTACGTAGGTTTGCAACAACAGATGCCACATAAAAATTTATCTCTAAATATTTAGTCCTATCACTGCTCCCCATTTACACCGGGACCAATTCTACAGATACTGTGATTACACCTATCCTAACTGGCTCATCGATACATAGACATAACATAATCTTTCCAAAAGTAGATTCAGAAATAATAAAGCCTTCCACACCTAATTCCGTCCATTCTGATTGGCTGCACCCTGATAATTCTCATATTTCGGATTACAGTGATTCGCTTTATAAACGAACGCTACTAACCTTAAGAAATGGCGTCACTAAGAGACATATATTTTGTGCCAGGATTCAACTATATTTAATGCACAAGTAAGATCATTAAACGAATTTAATATAACCCATTTACTTACTTTCTGTTACAAATTTAAAATATGATATCAAATATAAGATTCCCATTCATCTATCCATAATCTTTGAAAAAAAAAAAAAAAAAACAAAACAACGCGGACTTCTTCATCGACAATTCTAGGTTCTTTTATCACGAGACACACTGCGTGTACATCGGTAATGTTTATAAACTACGCATTACATATGCAGTAATATAGCAAAGAGTTTGCCTCACAAATGTATGCTAACCAAAATACACTGACGTTTACGACGAAAACGACGACGACGCCTTCGTGAAAGCATTAACAAATGAGAGTTCTCTTATCAAAAAACACATTACGTATTTCATATGTACTTATATATCGAGGAGTTTTGCTTTTTTTTAGTGACTATGCCTTTTTCTTATGGTTGTCTAGTTCTTCCTTCAAAAAATGACTGAGCAGCTACGTCGGCATTCCTCGGTAAGTAGGGACGTCTCGGGCGGTTGGAAATAAACAATCCCTTCTAAAAGAGGTAAAGCCTGAGAGAGTGGACTTTCTAATACTGAATAGAACTGTACTCCGGCCAGACAACAACGAAGTCACTATGGAACTGATTGACAAAGACGTATCTAAAACTGGTATGAACGTCTACTCAAACTGGGCCGGACAGTCAAAGAATATGAATTTACATTTCGCTATGACAAACACATCTAAAACGATATGAAGTCGGGCATAGGCTTTGAGTCCAGTTCGAATGGGCTACTTATCGTTTTGCGAGAAGATAGGTATTAAAGATTGCGCGGCCTAGGATAGTTAAGGGTGATTATGCTTTGTGTTTGTATGGAAGATATCCTCCTTTACCAGAGAAAATGGGGAAGGCTGGCAGCAGAGGACGAAGAAGAAACAGCCAAAACAACTTTTTAGTGTCATCTGCAATGCGATTATTTTAAGTTTACGGGAAGGGCGGGTTTGGAATAAAGAGGAAGGTGTCGAGGAAAAACAGCGGGTGATTTCGGGATTGGTTCGGAACAAGGCGTCGCGGGGGTGGGGGTGGTGGAGGATGCACGTAGGTTGGTCTAGAACGCGGATGGGTGGCTTCCGCATCGGTTTTGGCAGCTAAAGTTATCGGGGTTTTGCTTGCCGCACGCAAACAGGAAGACAGGCGACCACCGGCCCGGGAATGGAATGAAGTAGTGAGCGCATGCGCGCGATAGCTGTCACCAGGTGGCGTTAACGTCTCTTTGATATCTCTGGCCAGCCATTTCTGGATTTATCGGCTCACGCGAGAGAAAGAAGCTGTTACTTTGGAATCAAATTATTCCACCTCAACCAAAACTGATACGGACGACCTCCCCTTCATCTCCTTCTTCTCCCTCCCTATCTGTCTCTCCCGTTCGCTCTCTTTCTCTCTCTCTCGCTGTATATATATATATATATATACATACATATATATATATATATATATATATATATATATATATATATATATATATATATATATATATATATATATATATATATATATATCGATGTTATTTTTTGTTTTGCGGGGGGACTGGCTCTTCTGAAATAAGGGTAGGGATGCTTTCATTCTATTTTGATATTTATTTTTTGGATTCTTGGATTTTAGTATTGTGATTTTTCGTTTTAGTCTTATATTATGTTTGTTTAGAAAGAGGGGTGTATTTAATATATATATATATATATATATATATATATATATATATATATATATATATATATATATATATATATATATATATATATAAGTGAAATTGTCTCTGTGTTTGTGGGTGTACATTTCCCTACATAACTACTCTGTCAATCTTCAGTCTATAGACGTGAGCTTTGACATAAGGGATATTAAGATCTGGGAAAATCTTTTTAACCGATTTTCGGTCAGAATTAGGTTGTCAAAGTTCAACGATTTGACGTTTGAAAACTACAAAACTCCCTCTCCAATTTTGGGTCTAAACACTTGAAATTTTAAACTTGTACATGGATCAAACTTTTTAATTTAACTTGAGCCCAAAACAGTAAATGTTAAGGGGTCAAAGTTAGGGTCAAAAATTAAAAACAATTGACCTTTGCAGTCTCTACCATATTACTCGGCCAATTTTTGGTCTAAATATTTGAAATTTTACATAAAGCGTATTCAGATATAGGGCAAGATTTTAAATCAGTTTTGGGCTCAAAATTTTCCTGCCAAGGGTTCAGAGTTGAAAAGATTTGACATTTGCGGTCTCTAGCAAACTATTCAGCCAATATTTGGTCTAAACATATGAAATTTTATATAAAGGGTATTCAGACATGCAACAAGCTTTTTAATCAGTTTTTGGGCGAACTTTTGGCTGCTAAGAGTTGACCTTTGCAGACTCTACCAAACTTCTTCGCAAATTTTGGGCCTAAACACTTAAAATTTTACATGTAGGTTACCTGGACATGAGTCAAACTTTTTAATATATATATATATATATATATATATATATATATATATATATATATATATATATATATATATTATGCGATCTTTTCTTTTCTTTTTCCTGTCCCTTTTTCCCACTTCTTTTTTTTTTTTTACACAGTGAACACCACTTATCAAGGCCCGGAAGCCACTCAGGGATAAGGGTTATTGCAAGTACATTACGTTAGTGTGGAGATTTGATGAAGTGTTTACTTAAGGGGGCGGTTCATTAGGAATTTGTTAACATTGGACTTGAACACATCCAAATTGTAGTCCAGTGGGAAGCAGGCAGACGGAACAGAGTTCCACAGGCGTGCAGTTCTAAGAAAGAAGCTTTGTTCATGGAATCCGCGTTTTGATTTAGGCACAGATATAGAGTGGGGGAAATTTTTCACAGTGGATTCAGCTAGACGGGTGTTTTTCGTGAAAGATTGGCGAGGGGGGACCAGAGATTGGAGTTCAGACGAGCACCTTTTTTTTTCTTTTTAAGTTCTTTATTAACTTCTTATCCACTTTTTTTGAAGAGCTCCATTTTTCTTTAATTTCTTTCTAATCTATCCCATTTTCAATTTTTTCTTTTGCATGGTGAGGTTCCAGGTCGCCTGATGAAGTCTCTTTGACTGAAACAGATGGCTATTTGTAGCGACCATATGTAACTGTTAACCCCAAATAAAAAAAATATTCCACTCTTTTTATTGAGCACTATTTAACAACCCCGTTGTCTTCATTAGTTTTGACTTTTGAACACATCTGGATCTATATATATATATATATATATATATATATATATATATATATATATATATGGTCATAAAGTTATGAACAGTACATAGGGCCCGAGCAAAGCCGGGCATAACTGCTAGTATATATCTATTTCCCCAAAATCTTTGGCCTTGGTGGAGGGGAGACAAAAACTTGCTGCTCTAATGATCTGAAATAACAGCAAGGGGAGACTTGATTCCAAATATTTCTCATATGTTATATCTCCCTTTTTTGGAAATACGTTACGATTATGTATAAAAAAGAGGGGAGATATAACATTTTTTTACATAGGCATCACCACTTATCAAGGCCCAGAGGCTACTCGAGGATAAGAGTTAAAGAGTGTACAGTGGTCAATTGGACAATATAGTAATCATTAGTAATGGAAATTCGGTAAATTTGTCAAGTTGAACGGCTCATCAAGAACTTGTTGACATTAGACTTGAAGACAGCCATATTCTGGTCAGCTCGAAAGCAGAAAAACGGGAGACAGTTCCACAGGCGTGCAGTTTTAAGAAAGAAACTTTGTTCATGGAATCTACGTTTAGGTTTAGGCACATATAAAGAGTGGGGGGAATTATCAATAGTGTTTTCAGCTAGACGAGTGTTTCTCGTGAAGGTTTGGCGAGAGGGGACCATAGATTGGAGCTCAGACGAGCATTTGTTATGAAAATAAGGATAAAGCAGAGACAGGCTCGCAACATCTCTTTTGTGAGAAAGAGGTTGCAGGGAAGAGAAAAGGGCATGCCTTACTAGGCTACGAAGTCTATTTTGAACTCTATAAGGATAAGTGATTTCTAGCACCTCCTGCCCAGATTTGGCAACCGTACTCCATCCTTGGACGTACCTGGCTCTTATATAGGTAAAAAAACTGCCTATATGAGAAATATTTGGAATCAAGTCTCCCCTTGTTGTTATTTCAAATCATTTGAAACCATAGCAGCAAGTTTTTCCCTCCTTGTAGACCAGGGGTTTTGGGGAAATATCAGATATTTTGTAATTCATATGTAAAACTAAAAAAACAAATCAATATGGGTGAAACATTTTATGGCTGTAAGAATGCTAAAAAACATTTTATGGCTGTAAGAGTGCTAAAAAAACATTTTATGGCTGTAAGAGTGCTAAAAAACATTTTATGGCTGTAAGAGTGCTAAAAAACATTTTATGGCTGTAAGAGTGCTAAAAAAAACATTTTATGTCTGTAAGAGTGCTAAAAAACATTTTATGGCTGTAAGAGTGCTAAAAAAGGCTCTGGATGATGAATGATAAACTAAACAATTGGTTTTGGTATGAAACATGGGCCAATAGTATGTTCAGTGAATTGCAATTTTTTTAAATATTTATATTCGTGTTCTGCAAGTGTTTCTCTCAAAAATATATATTAGAGGCCTAGAAAAGACAACAGAAGCAGACAAACAGAAGCTGCCCAGTAGGACGCTATACATCCAAATATAGGTAAATTTGAAGCTATATATATAGGGTATTCGGACTCATGCAAAACTTTCTATTTGGGTTTTAGCCGGGCAAAATGGTGCAAAAGTGTGAAACTTAGAAAATGAAATTTGCCGGTTGGATATCGAAGGACGGCATTACGAATATGCATGCGTGACGTAATAGCTATTAGTTCAGGTTTTCATTTTGACCCTTGCAGTAAACATGTCTTCGTAGTACAGTCACTGACGTTAAAAGAGAAAGTAAATCGTAGGCTAAACGTTTTTGGTTTCGATTCTCGCTGGTGGCGCACAAATCTTTTTTTTTTTTTTGACTTTTAAAATCATTGCTATATATTGAGTCCAATATAAATCTCACCTGTCTATTTATATGTATGTTTGTATGTATGTATGTATGTATGTATGTCTTGCAAAATCTTTCGCAAGAGGCGACTAATTTTCACGAAATCAGTATCGTTTTGAAGCTCGACCCTTCAGATGACAAATATCGAAAAATTGGCTAAAAACATTGATTCCTTCACCCTCAATTGGGCCGCTTTTTTCACCGATATTTTCTAAAGGCATCCCCTCTTTTTGATTGACTAACCTTAATTCAAACCTTTGTCACTTCCGGTTTGGCGATGGGCTCAACAGCAAAGACGTCACCTTTTTTATTTACACGTTCTTATCCTCTTTCACGATACAGGTTCGAGCCTGCCGCCTGCCTACTAAAATCAAAGTCGCTGGAAAAATGGTGGGATCCTTCTACCACTCGAGAAGATATCTTACTACTGATGCAATTCTCTATCTGTATAAAAGCCAAGTACGTCCAAGGATCGAGTACTGCTGCCACATCTGGGCAGGAGCTGCTAAAAACAGCCTATCCTGCCTTGACAGAGTACAAAATAGACTTCGTGGTTTAGTGGAGGGTACCCTTTTCTCTTCCCTGCAACCTCTCTCCCACAGAAGAGACGTTGCTAGCCTGTCTTTGTTTTATCGTTATTTCCATTCAAAGGCTGTAAATGACAAAGTTCTCTCTGATTCTCTCTCCTCTGATCTTGATTGTGTGGTACAGTGAAGGAAGAGGTGGCTGATTACCTTTAATGCATCTAAGACCAAGTTCCTATCATGACATCATAAACGCTCTGATCCCCATCTGGTATCGATGGAAAAAATGAATGGCTCTCGTCTGGGGGAGGCCCCATGTTTTGATAAGCTTCTGGGTTTGATCTTTACTCCTGATTTGAAATGGAACAAGTACATCAGATCTGTTGCCAACGGCGCTGGGAAAATGATGGGATCCTTCTACCCCTCGAGAAGATATCTCACTACTGATGCAATTCTCTATCTGTATAAAAGCCAAGTACGTCCAAGGATGGAGTACTGCTGCCACATCTGGGCAAGAGTTGCTAAAAACAGCCTATCCTGCCTTGACAGAGTACAAAATAGAAATTGTGGCTTAGTGGGGGATGCCCATTTCTCTTCCCTGCAACCTCTCTCCAACAGAAGAGACCTTGCGAGCCTGTCTTTGTTTTATCGTTATTTCCATAGCAGGTGCTCGTCTGAGCTCCAATCCCTCGCCCCCCCCCTCTCCAATCTTTCACGAGAAACACCCGTCTGGCTGAAACTACTGTCAATAATTTTCCCCACTCTTTATCTGTGCCTAAATCCAAACGTAGATTCCATGAGCAGAGCTTCTTTCTTAGAACTGCACGCCAGTGGAACTCTGTTCCATTTGCCTGTTTCCAACCTGACTACAACTTGGACGTCTTCAAATCCAACATAAACAAACTCCTGACAAACCGCCCCCTTAAGTAAGAAACTCTATCAAAACCCCCAATACTAATGATTACTACAATACTATCCCATTGATTACTGTACACGCAATAACCCTTATCCCTGAGTGGCCTTCGGGCCTTGATAAGTAGTGACCCCCATGTAAAAAGAAAAAAAAAACCTACCACTTTGTTTTTTTGGGTTTTTTTTTTCTCAACACACACCTCCAAAAACCCGGACAACACCGGCCACACAGGCTAGTATAATTATAAACACGAAATATGTATTAATTAAAATATCATATTTAAGCATATTTTATGACCGGGCAATGCCGGGCGGCCTGCTAGTATATATATATATATATATATATATATATATATATATATATATATATATATATATATATATGAGGGGCGTGCAATAAGTAATTCTCTGACCCACTTCCAGTTGTCTGATCTAGCTGAAATTTTGCATGTGCAATGATTTATATCTCTACATGTTATGTGGCAAATTACAGCTCTGAATTAATTGCGGTTTCTGTTTTACAGGTGTTTGA
>NC_136527.1:108207811-108235311 GCF_053919585.1 Euprymna scolopes | reverse complement strand
TTAGTCACGCGCAAGTGACTCTATAAGTCACTCTGTCGGTCGGTCGGTCGGTCGGTCGGTCCGTAACACTTTTGTGCTTGGCCTTTTGGCCAAGATCAAAATGTAGTATCGGTTCCGGCAGATACTGCAAGCAAAGACCATATGTGGGGGCAGCCCCACATATAAGACCTTGGTCAATGTAGGGGCAACCCTTCATACCAATTGTCACTATCCAGCTCCCCTACTCCCCAGGGAGTTGGTTCCCATTTCCCCTTCACTCCTCACATTAAAAATCGGCCTTGTGCCTAATTTGCTCGGTGGGGGAGCAAATAAATACCCTTTTCTTGGCCTTTTGGCTAAGATCAAAGTGTAGTATCTGTTCTTACTACATGCTGTACTTATGTTTGTAACTTTGTGATATAAAGTAGGGGATCACTTTTCTGTATTAATTTAATTGAAAAAATGATCACCTACTTTACAACCAGTCTCAAAGCCATTCAAGTCATTCTCCAGATTATTCAAGTTATTTTTGAAGGATTCCAGTTATTTTTTAAGCATTCAAGTCATTCTTAAGGTCATTCAATTCATCCTTAAGTTCATTAAAGTCATTCTAAGTCATTTACTTTTTTATTTAAGTCGTTTCAGCCCATTTTTCGGTCATTTTAGTTTATCTTTAAGAATTTCATGTCAATCATACATTCACGCATTCATTCATTGCACGAAAGCACGCGACTAATGGCTATCGGCCTTGTTTAAAGACATTTCGTTAGTTGAAGCTGTCTCGACCCTACTATGTTACGAGCTAGGAGAGGCTAAGACCGAGGCGATTGTCCCCACCTTTATCTGGACTGAATCTTTGACTGCCTATTGTTTGCTCTAACCCTGCGTTGCTCGTAACATGTGATAAATAATATATAGATCAAACATGATGTTACGATTCGGTTTGACACATCGTCTGGTTCAAGATTATCATTTTTCCATGCAAATGAACGGCAATAATGGCCAGCTCAAAGTAAAAACGAACAAACTACAAAACAAATACCCACAAAGTTTGTATTTTTTTTTATCCATGCTATCATGTACAAATATTACCTAAAATTAAATAATAATGTCATGTAAAAAGGGGCGGACCTCAGTAATTAAATAGATAAAGTTTAAAAATGATATTTGAAGAAGGATAGGATCGAACCCCAATAAGCAACAGTTCAAAGATAACAGAGATATTAAATTTAGGAATTATGGGTTAGGATTAGGGTTAGGGTTAGGGTTAATTGTTTTACCTTCTTAATGGATTATAGCAAAGAACAAGGCACAAAAGAAACACAAACTTTTTTTAAACAATAACAATGTCCGGTGGACAGGAGACGAAAGGGGACATATGTTGCTACGCTGGCGATCCGAATCTGACTGCTGACATTCCTTTCAGATTTTTAGGGAGCAGGTGAATCAATGCGCCCTGTTAGCTGATTGGTCAGACTGTGGCCGGAAAACTCAGAGAGGGCCATTGATTCACCAGTGAAAATAGTTATCTATGACTGCTACAGACCCCTCTCCCAAACCTCCCCATGTTAAGAACGGCTTTCGGAATAGACACCGCTCTCAAACTTCCTCGTTTTAAGAACGGCTTTGTGAATAGACACCCCTTCCCAACCTCCCCATGTTAAGAAAGTTCTTTTAAGGTTGTCGAAGGTCAGTAAGTATCGTGTCGTCCCCGGCTGGATAGAAATTGTCTCAAATCAAGACCGTCAATGCTATAGCGAGATGTCGGGTAGACAGGTGACGAAAGAGGATGGATGCTGCTAGGCTGGAATCAATGCGCCCAGTTAGCTGATTGGTCAGCCTGTAGCCGGAGAACTAAGAGGAGGGTATTGATTCACCAGAGAAAATAGTTCTAACCTCAACCCTAACACTATCTCCAACCGTAACCCTAAACCTAAATGTAACCCTAACCCTAAACCTAACCCTAAGCCTAACCTTAACCCTAACTCTAACCACAACCCGTACCCTATCTCTATCCCTAACCTTAACCCTAACCCTCACCCTAACCCCAACCCTAACCCTATCTCTAAACTAACCCTATCCCTAACCTTAAGCTTAACCCTAACCCTAACCCTTACCCTAACCACAACCCCAACCCTATCTCTAACCCTAACCCTAAGCTTAAGCCTAACCCTAACACTAACACTAACCCTAACACTGACCTAACCCCAACCCTAACCCTATCTCTAACCCTAAACCTAACCCTAACCCTAACACCAACCATAACCCTAACCCTGACCCTTACCCCAACCCCAACCCTAACGCTAACCCAAACCCGAACCCCAAACCTAACCCTATCTCTAACCTGACCCTTACCCTAACCCTAAGCTGAACCCTAGCCCGAACCCTAACCCCAACCCTAGCCCTAACCCTAACTCTAAACCTAAGCTTAACCCTAACCCTAACTATAACCTTAAGCTTAACCCTAACCCTCACCCTATCCCTCACCCTAACCCTAACCGTAACTCTAACCCAAACACTAACCCTAACCCTTACCCTAACCCCAACGCTAACCCTATCTCTAACCCTAACCTTAACCCTAATCCTAACCAGAAGCCTAAACCTAACCCTAAGCTTAACCATAACCCTAACTCCAACACTAAACCTCACCCCAACCCTATCTCTAACTCTAACCCTAACCCAAGGCCTAACGCTAACCCTAAGCTTAACCCTAACCTTAACTCTAACCCTAACCCTAACCGCAACCCTAACCCTAACCCTAACCTCAACCCCAACCCTATCTCTAACCGTAACCCTAAACCTAAACGTAACCCTAACCCAAACCGTAAGTCTTAGCTTAACCCTAACCTTAACCCTAACTCTAACCACAACCCGTACCCTAACCCTAACATAAACCCCAACCCTAACCCTAACCCCAACCCTAAACCTATCTCTAACCTAACCCTAACCCTAAGCCAAACCATAACACTAAACCTAGCCCCAACCCTAACCCTAACCTTAACCCTCACCCTAACTCTTACCCTAAGCCTAAGCCTAAGCCTAACCCTAACGCTAACACTAACCCTACCACTGACCTAACCCCAACCCTAACTCTAATCCTAAGCCTAACCCTAACCGTAAACCTAACCATAACCCTAACACTAACCATAACCCTAACCCTGACCCTTACCCTAACCCTAACGCTAACGCTAACCCTAACCCGACCCCCAAACCTAACCCTACCTCTAACCTAACCTTTACCCTAACCCTAAGCTGAACCCTTACCCTAACCCCAACCCTAACCCTATGTCTGACCCTAACCTAACCCTAACACTATCTCTAACCCTAACCCTAACTCCAAACCTAAGCTTAACCCTAAATCTAACCCTAACCCCAACCCTAACCCTATCTATAACCGTAACCGTAACCATAACCCTAAGATTAACCCTAACCCTAACCCTAACCCTAACCATAAACCCAACCCAAACCCTATATCTAACCTAAACCTCACCCTATCCCTAACCCTAAGCTTAACACTAACCCTTACCCCAAACCTAACCCTATCTCTTACCCTAAACGTAACCCAAACCCCAACCCTAACCCTAAACATAGCCCTAACCCTTACCCTAACCCTAACCCAATCTTTAACCTAACCCATACCCTAACCCTAACCCTAAACCTAACTCCAACCCTAACTCTATCTCTAACCTTACCCTCACCACAACCCTAACTCTAAGCCTAAGCTTAACACTAACTCTAACCGTAACCCTTACCCCAACCCTAACCCTAAGCTTAACCCTAAGCTTAACCCTAACCCTAACCCTATCTGTAACCCTAACCCTAACCATAACCCTAAGCTTTACCCTAAGCCTTAACCCCAACTCTAACCCTGTCTCTAACCCTAACCCTAACCCTTACTCTAACCGCAAGCCTGACCGTAGCCCTAACCCTAACCGCAAGCCTAACCCTAACCCTAAGCTTAACTTAACTTAACGTAGCCCTAACCCTAACCACAACCCTAACCCTACCTTAACCCTAACACTAACCCTAACCCCAATCCTAACCCTAACCCTAATCGCAACTGTAACTCTATCTCTAACCCTAGCCCTAACCCTAAGTGGAGCCCTAACTCTAACTCTAACCCTAACCCTAACTCTAACACCTTCTAACCTTAAACCCTAACCCTAACTCTAACCTTAACCGTAAACATAACTATCATCCTGACCTAAGCCCAACTCTAACCCTAACCCTAACTCTTACCTAACCTTAACCTAACCGTTACCTTTACATTACTCTAACCTTTACTCTAACTCTAACCCTAACCTTAACTTAAACCTAACCCCGACCCTAATTCTAACCCGGCACCGCGATTTCTGAGAGCAGCGAAATTTGTATTTTCTTTGTTTTCGTATTATTTTTCGTATTGGACGGTTTCCAGGTTCGAGTGCCAGTGCTTCTCAGCAGAGGCACAATGATTATGTGCCAGTAAAGTAGACGAAAAGAGGCAGAAATTAAAAAATTGACGACGGAGGCGACAAAATAAATAAAGGAAGATAATTTTTATCATTATTATGGACGTGTACTCGCATATGTAACTATAAGGAAGATTCAAATTACTCCCTCCTATATTCATGGAGATTTGTGGAACGTATGCAATTATATGCGCTTTCGTTTAATAATGAAGGATAAAAAATTTACTCTCTGACTTGACTCTGCACTATTGTTCCTATTTAGAATGGCTCCCCACGGGACAGAGTTAGACACCAGGGTCGTTTTTGAATGTGGAGAAAAGGAACAAAAAATAAAAATTGTCTCAGTCGTGAAGGATTTCTCCTCCACTGACAGAGAACAAGAAATTGAAGTGCAGCATCTGAAAAACGGATACTACACTTTGATCTTGACCCAAAGGGTATTTATTTGCTCGCCCACCGAGCAAATTAGGCACAATGCCGATTTTTAATGTGAGGAGTGAAGGGGAAATGGGGACCAACTCCTGGGGAGTAGGGGAGCTGGATAGTGACAATTGGTATGAAAGGTTGCCCCTACATTGACCAAGGTCTTATATGTGGAGTTGCCCCCACATATGGTCTTTGCTTGACACTTGTTCCCCAGGCCCCGAAGGACCTGGGCCGGGTAAATATGCCAAGAAACGGTAAGTTGGAACTATAATATATCTTCATTTTTTAAATTTTTTTTGTTCCTATCGACGCTTGTGAGTTACCGTACTTAATGGAATGTGATTGCCTGTTTTCGGACTGATTATATGACGTAATATAAACAGAAATTACAAAACGCAGACGATAGAAAAGGAGAATAAGAGAGAATAAGAGAATGAGAGCGAATGAGAGAGAATAAGAGAATGAGAGAATAAGAGAGAATAAGAAAGAATAATAGAATGAGAGAATGAGAGAGAATGAGAGAATGACAATGAGAGAATAAGAGAATGAGAGAGAATAAGAGAATGAGAGAGAGAATATTTCGGAATGATTATATGACGTAATATAGACGGAAAGATATAGAAATTACAAAACGCAGACGATAGAAAAGGAGAATAAGAGAGAATGAGAGCGAATGAGAGAGAATAAGAGAATGAGAGAATAAGAGAAAATGAGAGAGAATAATAGAATGAGAGAATAAGAGAGAATAAGAGAATGCCAGAATGAGAGAGAATAAGAGAATGAGAGAGAATAAGAGAATGAGAGAGAATAAGAGAATGAGAGAGAGAATATTTCGGAATGATTATATGACGTAATATAGACGGAAAGATATAGAAATTACAAAACGCAGACGATAGAAAAGGAGAATAAGAGAGAATAAGAGAATGAGAGAATGAGAGAGAATAAGAGAATGAGAGAAAATGAGAGAGAATAATAGAATGAGAGAATAAGAGAGAATAAGAGAATGAGAGAATGAGAGAGAATAAGAATGAGAGAGAATAAAAGAATGAGAGAATGAGAGAATAAGAGAATGAGAGAGAATAAAAGAATGAGAGAGAATAAGAGAATGAGAGAATGAGAGAGAATAAAAGAATGAGAGAGAATAAGAGAATGAGAGCGAATGAGAGAGAATAAGAGAATAAGAGAATGAGAGAGAATAAGAGAATGAGAGAGAATAAGAGAATGAGAGAGAATAAAAGAATAAGAGAATGAGAGAATAAGAGAATGAGAGAGAATAAAAGAATGAGAGAGAATAAGAGAATGAGAGAGAATAATTACTTTACTAGCTTCTAAAACACCGTTAGACTATTAGATTCTCAAAAGCCGCAAGACTTTATTTGATTCTAAAACACAGCTAGATTTTATCAGATTCTCAAATACTGCTAGACTTTACTCGATTCTCATATGCCGCTATATTTTATTAGATTCTCAAACACCGCTTGACTTTACTAGCTTCCTATAAACTGCTAGACATAACCAGCTTCTTTAACACTGCTAGACTTTACTAGCTTCTGTAACTCTGCTAATCATTGCTAACTTCCCAAACACTGCTAGACTTTACTAGCTTCTCAAACACTGCTAGACTTTACTAGCTCCTCAAACACTGCTAGACTTTACTAGCTTCTGTAACTCTCCTAATCATTGCTAACTTCCAAAACACTGCTAGACTTTACTAGCTTCTCAAACACTGCTAGACTTTACTAGCTCCTCAAACATTGCTAGACTTTACTAGCTTCTGTAACTCTCCTAATCATTGCTAACTTCCAAAACACTGCTAGACTTTACTAGCTCCTCAAACACTGCTAGACTTTACTAGCTTCTCAAACGCTGTTTATTAAAGCCGAAATAGCTTGTAAATAAAAACAAAAGATTCTTGTCAGCGTTCGTACAACATTCTAAATACCGACTTGTTCGATTCGGTTTCAAGAACTTGATTCCAGTATTTTTATATATTTTTGGGATGAAGTTTTAGTGATGTGCACATCAGTGTATATCGTACTACAAATATTTACCATTATGGAATTCCGTGTCTATGAAATTATAACAAGCGGTCAAATTACTCCTTCATACATTTCTTTTGTTTCATCCATTTTGTTTCGTTTTAGTATAATTTCGTTTCGTTTCGTTCGTTTTTAATTACAAAGGGAAACCTAACCATGAATGCTTATTGAATGTTTTTATAACGTGAAAATTAAACATTTTGATTGAGTCATAATTTTTTAAAATTTTTTTATACATAATTATTTTGTCAAATTACTCGAGCGGATAATTAAATGTAATTTTTTATGTTGACTTAATTATAAAGTTTCATTTTTTGTTTTGGGTAAAATCTTGATATCTCTTGTCACATTCTTGTTGTAATTATATATATATATATATATATATATATATATATATATATATATATATATATATATATATATGTATATATATATCTGGATGTATATATATATATATATGTATATATATATATATATATGTATATATATATATATGTTCCTTTTTTATTGTATTTTTAAATGTAATTTGTTTTTGTTTTTTTTACACCGAGGTCACCACTTATCAAGGCCCGGAGGCCACTCAGGGATAAGGGTTATTGCGTGTACAGTAATCAATGAGATAGTATTGTAGTAATCATTAATATTGGAGATTTGATAGTGTCTTACTTAAGGGGGCGATTAATCAGGAATTTTTTTATGTTGGACTTGAAGACATCCAAGTTGTAGTTAGGTGGGAAACCGGCAAACGAAAGAGAGTTCCACAGTCGTGCACTTCTGAGAAAAAAGCTCTGCTCATGGAATCTACGTTTGGATCTAGGCACAGATAAAGAGTGGGGAAAATTATTGACAGTAGTTTCAGCCAGACGGGTGTTTCTTGTGAAAGATTGGCGAGGGGGGACGAGAGATTGGAGCTCAGACGAGCACTTGCCATGGAAATAACGATAAAACAAAGACAGGCTCGCAACGTCTCTTCTGTGGGAGAGAGGTTGCAGGGAAGAGAAAAGGGCATCCCCACTAAGCCACAAAGTCTATTTTGTACTCTGTCAAGGCAGGATAGGCTGTTTTTAGCAGCTCCTGCCCAGATGTGGCAGCAGTACTCCATCCTTGGACGTACTTGGCTTTTATACAGATAAAGAATTGCATCAGTAGTGAGATATCTTCTGGAGTGGTAGAAGGATCCCACCATTTTCCCAGTGTCCTTGGCAACAGACCTGATGTACTTGTTCCATTTCAGATCAGGAGTAAAGGTCAAACCCAGAAGCTTGTCAAAACATGGAGCCTCCCCAAAACGAGAGCCATCCATTTCAATTGATGCCAGATGGGGATCAGAGCATTGATGATGTAAAGATAGAAGCTTGGTTTTGGATGCATTAAAAGTGACCATCCACCTCTTACCCCATTGTACCACGCACTCCAGATCAGAGGAGAGAGAATCAGAGAGAACTTTGTCATTTACGGCCTTTGATGTGTTGCCATAGATGGTCGTGTCATCAGCATAGATTTCAATGAATGATTTAAGTATGTGTTTTGGGAGATCATTGATGTAGATCACGAAGAGAGTTGGGCCCAGGATGGACCCCTGAGGAACTCCAGCATTAATACTGTGGGCCTCTGATTTTTGCCCATCAACCACTACTCTTATGAGCCTATCGGGGGGAAATGATTTAATGATTGAGAAAACATTTCCAGTGATACTGTAGTTGAAAATCTTCTGAAGTAGGCCCTTATGCCATACCTTATCGAAGGCCTTCGATATGTCAAGAGCAATTGCCCTGGAAAGGAAGCCTTTGTCAAGAGATTCACTAATCCTATGAGATATAACCGTTAGCACATCTGCTGTAGATCTTGCAGAGCGGAAACCATATTGCATGTCACTAAGAAGGTTGTTTCTGTTGAGGTGGTTGACTACTTCTTTATTTAATATTTAATGTAAGTTCTGAATTGTGGCTTTTATTCATACCTTATGTATATATATACCTTATGTATATATATATAATAGGAGTCACACACACACACACATATGATTTTCCACAGCTGAACCAATGTCGCAGCCTACAAGAGCCAAGAAACTGGAAGTCCAAGACTCGAGTTTCGCCCTCATTTGGGCTCATCAGTTAGACATATCCGCTCTGAGGATTTGAGACCCGAACCTCTTGCATGCTAGGCGAGCACTCTACCAACTGAGCAAACACGCCACACACAAGAAAATCTATCAATTTACACGGATCAAGCAACCCGCAGCACAGATCCGACAATGGAAAGAACCTACCTCATATGGAACAAGGGACGAGGTATCAAACCAGCTTTAACCCAAGCCTACCTCTCACCAGTAGGAATTTTATATACTCGAAAGGACGATGGCACCCCAACAAGCTAACCCCATGAGTAATCAATAGAATGCTCAGAAAGTGTGAGAGAATATATATATAATGATCTCCCACAGCCGAACCAACGTCGCAGCCCACAAGAGCCAAGAAAGCCAACAAACCGGAAGTTCAAGACTCGAGTTTCGCCCTCATGTGGGCTCATAATTTTGACATATCCGCACCACCCAGTTGGTAGAGTGCTTGCCTAGCATGCAAGAGGTTCGGGTTTCAAATTCTGAGTGCAGATATGTATAACTGATGAGCCCAAATGAGGGAGAAACTCGAGTCTTGGACTTCCGGTTTGTTGACTGTCATGGCTCTTGTGGGCTGCGACATTGGTTCGGTTGTGGGAAATCATTATATATATATTCTCTCACACTTTTTGAACATATCTATATATATATATATATATATATATATATATATATATATATATACATATATGTATATATATATATATGTATATATATATCTATGTATGTATATATATATGTATGTATATATATATATGTATGTATATATATATATATGTATGTATATATATGCATGTATATATATATATGTATGTATATATATATATATATGTATGTATATATATATGTATGTATATATATATATGTATATATATATGTGTATGTATATATATATATGTATCTATATATATATATGTATCTACATATATATATATATATATATATGTATCTAAATATATATATTTATATATATACATATATATATATATATATATATTTATATATATATATATATATATATTAATTTAAATACCAAAGAAACAAAAAAAACGGGCAGGTGAAATTATTAAAATTTCCTTAAGGCCTTATCGTCTGACCCTGTAAGAGGAAACGTCAGAATGATAAATTAAAAACTAAGAATCGAGTGAGGAAAGAGGGAAATTGGTTTCAGTTGGAAGACCAGTGAGAAAAAAAAAAAAAAAAAAAAAAAAAAAAAAAATATATATATATATATATATATATATATATATATATATATATATATATATATATATATATATATATATATATATATATATAAAATCTCACTGTTCAGGTGGTTTTTTTGTTTCTTTGGTATTTAAATTAAATTATGTTTCCTCTGAAATTTCTCCTTCCATTTTGCTGTACCAAGAATTTACTTATATATATATATATATATATATATATATATATATATATATATATATATATATATATATATATATATATATATATATATATATATATATATACACGAAGTAATGCTCTTTGTGTAAACAAACTTACTTTAAACAATGTCAAAACATTGTTAATTCACTGCCCGCAATAGCGCAACGGTTAGAAGCTTTGACTGTCATTTGAGCGATCGGGTTTCGATCTAGCCGCAGTGATGAGCTGTGAAACAGCAAAACAGTACTATATGTGGATGACTATATATATATATATATATATATATATATAAGTGAACGTGTCTGTGTGTCTGTCTGTCTGTGTGTTTGTGTACATTTCTCTACGGAATAACTCTGTCAATTTTTAGTCTACAGACTCGAAATTTGATATACAGAGTACTGATATTTGGGAAAATCGATGTGATCGGTTTCCGGGCAGAAATTTGGCTGCGAAAGGGTTCAAA
Organism: Euprymna scolopes; assembly: GCF_053919585.1. Lineage (NCBI taxonomy): Eukaryota > Metazoa > Mollusca > Cephalopoda > Sepiida > Sepiolidae > Euprymna > Euprymna scolopes. The sequence goes on along the minus strand of NC_136527.1, from coordinate 108,224,424 downwards.
GTTCAACGATTTGACCTTTGAGGACTCTACCTAACTCCTTCGATAATTTTGGATCTAAAAACTTGAAATTTTAGATATAGATTCCTTGGTCATGGATCTAACTTAATAACTTGATTTGAGCCCAAACAATAAATGTTAAGGGGTCATAATAGGGGTCAAAGTTTAAAAAATTGACCGTTTTTTTTTTTTTTTGCTCAGCATACACCTCCATGACCGTGTGTGTGTGTTTGTGTGTTTGTGTGTGTGTGTGTGTGCGTGTGTCTGTCTGTTTGTCTGTGTACATTTTCCTTCGCAATAACTTTGTTAATTTTCTGTCTAGAGACTCGAAATTTGATATACAGGGTACTGAGATTTGGAAAAATCGATGTGATCGGGGTTCGGCCAGAAATTTGGCTGTTAAGGGGTCAAAGTTCAACGATTTGACCTTAGAGAACTCTACCAAACTGCTCCGCCAATTTTGGATCTAAACACTTGAACTTTTAGATATAGGTTTTTTGGACATGGATCTAACTTAATAACTTGATTTGAGCCCAAAACAATAAATTTTAAGGGGTCATAATAGGGGTCAAAGAAAAAAAAATTAACCGTTTTTTTTTCGCTCAACATAAACCTCCACACACCCGGGCAACGCCGAGCTTAAATGCTAATATATATATAAAAGTGAACGTGTGTGTGTTTGTTTGTGTCTGTCTGTTTGTCTGTGTACATTTTGATATACAGGTTACTGAGTTTTGGGAAAATCGATGTGATCGGTGTTCGGCCAGAAATTTCGCTTCTAAGGGGTCAAAGTTCAACGATTTGACCTTTGAGAACTCTACCAAACTCCTCCGACAATGTTAAGTGGTCATAATAGGAGTCAAAGTTAAAGAAATTGACCGTTTTTTTGTTGCTCAACATGCACCTCCAAACACCCGGGCAACGCCGGGCTGAAATGCTAGTATATATATATATATATATATATATATATATATATATATATATATATATATATATATATATATATATACTAGCATTTCAGCTCGGCGGTGCCCAGGTGTTATAGATGTATGCTGAGCAAAAAAAAAAAGGTCAATTTTTAAAACTTTGACCCCTATTATGACCCCTTAAAATTTATTGTTTAAATGTCCAAGGAACCTATATCTAAAATTTCAAGTGTTAAGACCCAAAATTGTAGGAGGAGTTTTGTAGAGTTCTCAAAGGTCTAATCGTTGAACTTTGACCCCTTAATCGCCAAATTTCTGCCCGAAAATCAATAACATCGATTTTCACAAATCTCAGTACTCTGTATATCAAATTTCGAGTCTGTAGGCTTAAAATTGACAGAGTTTTTGCGTAGGGAAATGTACACAGACACACACAGACACACACACGCACAGACACTTTCACTTTTATATATAGATATATTCGTTTTTGTTATTGTTGTTTCCAAAAAGAAGAGCTCCAATTTAGATAGTCGTTAAGGATTAGTTTCGATCTGCTCCGCCGTTGTCGTCTCGCTTGAGAGTTCTTCACAAACAGAAAAAGAGATTACGAGCGGCCATTTTTGCGGTCGGAATATCGGCAGGTGGGGGTCGGGGCGAAGAAGAGAGGCGGTGGTGGCGATTTGGAAGCGCGGGTGGAGTTGAATATAGAAAAGCCAGATAAGAGATACCAACGCACCGAGAAACCCCAAAAGGGAAGCAGGAGTCGGAGAGGAGAAATTAATGAGATAGCTGGGTAGATAGATGGGTATATAAGTAGATAGGTAGATAGATAGATAGATAGATAGATAGATAGATGAACGGATCAGTAGATAGATAGATAGATAGATAGATAGATAGGTAGGTAGATAGATAGGTAGATAGATAGGTAGATAGATAGATAGATAGATAGGTAGATAGATAGATAGATAGATAGATAGATAGGTAGATAGATAGATAGATAAAAAGAAAGATAGATGGATGGCAAAGAGAACAATCAAAATATATTATAATATAATCTAAATATAATTTACTCCTTTTTTTACATGGAAGTCACCACTTATCAAGGCCCGGAAGCCACTCGGGGATAAGGGTTATTGCGTGTACAGTAATCAATGGGATAGTGTCGTAGTAATCGTTAGTAATGGAGATTTGATAAAGTGTCTTACTTAAGAGAGCGGTTTATCAGGAATTTGTTTATGTCGGACTTGAAGACATCCAAGTTGTAGTCAGGTGGGAAACAGGGAAGCGGTAGAGAGTTCCACAGGCGTGCAGTTCTAAGAAAGAAACTCTGCTCATGGAATCTACGTTTTGATTTAGGCCTCTATCTCCCAATCAATTACATTCCCTCTTATTAATTCATTTTTTTATTAATGCTCTGTATAGTCTCTCATTTATTTTTTCTCCCTCTCATTTTTTTCTTTTTACTTGTTCGAAATCCAGTGCCACAAAAAAATTCATCATCGTCGTAAATATCAATAAATGAGAAACGAATTACCTCCCTTTATAGTCGGTCTTCATGAGCTAAAAAACATTAAAACAATTTCCTCTCCGAAAATTCTCAAAGCAAACAAAAACATAACTATATTATTTTTTTCTTTGGTGCAAGTCTATAAATAGTCCACAAGTAATCTTTTTTACTATAAAAATCTGAAAAAAAATCTTTATAATGTACGTACTTGTCACTGCATGAAAATGTCATATTCCAAAAATCACGTAAATCGATCAAGTAGTTTTTTTATTATTTAAGAAATCAAATATTATGCAACATTTTCTTGAAGAAAAACTTCACACCATCTTGTTTTTGAATGATACACTGCTAGCGACACCTATTGGGAATGTTTGGAATATAAGTTCAGCAAGGGGCAGACAATCGATTTTCCACACTATAGAAAAAAAACTTGGAAAATTAAGACATTTATAAGTTTTTGAGGATGTTAAAAACGAAAATAACGTTTAAAATTCCAGCAAACGGGTAGTTTCCAAGATATGAAGAAATGTTAGTTTAAAGAAAGTGGGGGATCACTTTTCTATAATAATTTAACGTATAATGATCACCCACTTTATGGCCACCATTAGTGTAAAACTTGAATTTACGCCGCTGAAATACACATTTGCCGAATTTTTGTTGGAGGAGCGTCAACGTGTGGGTGCTCAATTTACGTAAAATTCTTCATAATATAATCTAAATATTAATTTACTCCTTTTTTTACATGGAGGTCACCACTCATCGCAAATATAAATTAATGAGAAACAAATTACCTCCCTTTATAGTCGCTCTTCATCAAGTAAAAAAAACATTAAAACAATTTCCTCTCCGAAAATTCTCAAAGCAAACAAAACCATAGCTATATTATTTTTTTATTTTTATTATTATTTTTTTTGTTGGAATTCTATTATTGAGATGAGTATTATTTATATTAATTTATTTTTATTGCGGACTATTATTCCCATTTTTCTTAGTTGTTGTTTCACGACGTTTCGGCCAACTATTCCTCTGGCCTTCGTCAGGTGGTAAGCGTGACGGATAGGAACTTCGAATCTCCTAACTGCATTCTCAGCAATTACTGCCATCTATAATTGTCGTCGTCTCACCACGTTTTTGGCCAAGTAAGCCTCTGGTCGGCTTTAGGTAGGATTGAAACCGCTATCTTCAGACAATCATCATCCGGACCTGTAGAGATTCAACGTCTCTATCAACTGCCCTACGGGTCCCACGTGGCACAGTTGATAGAGACTTTGAATCTCGGTTTCAATCCTACCCAAAGCCGCCCAGAGACTTACTTGCCCCCCCCCCAAAAAAAAACATGGTGAGACGACAACAACTACGGATGGCAGTGATTGCTGAGAATACAGTTAGGAGATTCGGAGTTTCGGGTTTGTATTACTCTACACATAGATTCGAAAAAGCAAATATATAACAAATACATATAACAAATATATAACAAATAAATGTTATCAAAGGCAAGATAAGTTACTTTTCTACCAAACTGGATATAATTTTCGTGTTTTTATTCAATTTAACATGTTTATTCAGCTCGAAAAGCATACAGTGTTTACCGATGTATTGGAAATTTCAAGATGGCGGCCGATTCTCTCTTTAACATGGTAAGTTTGGAAAAAGGTGTAATAAATAAAAAACCGGTTAAAATACTGTTAAAAACTCGCTCAATATATGTTACCGTGACATAGGTTGACATATATTCGGCGGGTTTTTAATAGTATTTTGTATAGTTTTTTATTTATAACACCTTTTCCCAAACTTACGGTGTTAAAGAGGGTGCGAGACGCCATCTTGAATTTTCTAATACATCGGCAAGCACTGTATGTTTTTCGAGCTGAATAAATATATTACATTGAATAAAAACACGAAAAATATATCCAGTTAGGTAGAAAAGTAACTTATCTTGCCTTTGATAACATTTATTTGTTATATATTTGTTTTTTGACAACTTTTTCGAATCTATGTGTACAGTAATACAAAGCCGGAGTTTCTATCCGTCGCGGTTACCACCTGACGAAGGCCAGAGGAATAAATGGCCGAAACGTCGCGAAACAACATCTAAGAAAGATGAGGACAATAGTTCGCAATAAATAAATTAACGCGAATCTTTGATGCGTAGCGGGTACATATTAAGAGACAACATGTATCAGGGATTCAGACCAGAGGATGATAACGACATTTAATCAGTTAGTTACAAACGTCGTGAGCAACGACTAATAAAGATGAGAATGATAGTCTACAATAAAAATAAATTAATAAAAACGTAGCTGCCTGTTTACGGTTTCAAATTAGCTATTTTATTTTATAATATTTAAAAAATAATCAGGTTGAGAGGAGACTAATTTTTTTTTATTATAGATTTTTTAAAAATGTGCAAGTGTATTGACATCGTTTTTTTTTTTTTTTACACAGTGATCACCACTTATCAAGGCCCGGAAGCCACTCAGGGATAAGGGTTATTGCAAGTACATTACGTCAGTGTGGAGATTTGATGAAGTGTTTACTTAAGGGGGCGGTTCATGAGGAATTTGTTAACGTTGGACTTGAAGACATCCAAGTTGTAGTCCGGTGGGAAGCAGGCAGACGGAACAGAGTTCCACAGGCGTGCAGTTCTAAGAAAGAAGCTTTGTTCATGGAATCCACGTTTTGATTTAGGCACAGATAAAGAGTGGGGGAAATTTTTCACAGTGGATTCGGCTAGACGGGTGTTTTTCGTGAAAGATTGGCGAGGGGGGACCAGCGATTGGAGTTCAGACGAGCACCTGTCATGGAAATTGGAGAACAGGCAGAGGGATGCTACATTTCGTCGATGGGACAGAGGCTGAAGTTCAGTTACAAAATAAATCGCTACAGAATACACCCCTCTTCCCATGTTTTTATTTCAATTATTCAGAAAAAAATGTAGCATGTGTTGAATTTTCATAGAAAAAAATTAAATTTGTAAATTAATTATTTTAGCTTTAAAACGTAAAAAACAATTTATTAAAAAAATTGCTTTAAATTCGTCGTTATTTGTTTTATTGGTAGTTGTGCACTTATTGAACCGTGCTGAAAAAATAACGTTATTTTGAAATCCATTCTTAACATGGGAAGAGGGGTGTATTTTGTAACTATTCTGTAACTATTTATTTTGTAACTGAACTTCAGCCTCTGTCCCATCGACGAAATGTAGCATCCCTCTGCCTGTTCTACAAGTATTTTAATGGTGAATACTCTGGCGAACTGCAACTACTTGTGCCCCCTCGACGTAAATACTCCCGACAAACCCGACAAGAAGTAAAATCCCACCCCTTCACAGTAGAGATCCCTATGTAAGAGAGCCTTCTACTCCAGTAGAGTCTTCCCCTGAACCGCTGGACTTTGGAATTCCTTTCCGAGTTCCTGCTTCCCCTACTGCACTGACATGCAGAAGTTCAAGTGTAACGTGAACCGACATTTTTCTGCCCAACTCCCCACATAGTACCCCCGTAGCTTATGTCCCTGATAGTAGCCCCCTACAGCAAAGTGGCAATGTGCGTTGTTTGGGGTGAAATTGTAATAAAAAAAAAATTCTGTACTTTCAGTTAACGAATTACTAAAAAAAATTATCGTAAAACTTTCATTTAACTGGAAAATACTATTTAAAAATAGCACGGTTCAATAAGTGCACAAGCACCATTTTATTCTATTTTTTTTTGTTAATTATATTTATAATGTGTTTTAAATATTTTTCAACTACCATGGAATTTCCACGAGTTCTGCTAGTTTTTATTTGTATGCTATCGCCTTGCGTTTCTCTGTCTGTCTGTCTGTCTGTCTCTTTCTCTCTCTCTCTCTCTCTCTCTCTCCCTCCCTCTCTCTCTCCCTCCCCCTCTATCTCCCTCTCTCTCTCTCCTTCTCCCTCTCTCTCTCCCTCCTTCCCTCTATCTCCCTCCCTCTCTCTCCCTCCCTCCCTCTCTCTCCCTCTCTTTCTCCCTCTCTCTCTCTCCCTCTCTCTCCCTCCCTCCCTCTCTCTCCCTCCCTCTCTCTCCCTCTCTCTCTCTCCCTCTCTCTCTCTCCTTCCCTCCCTCCCTCTCTCTCTCTTCATGTTTCTCAATCTCCTCGTTTGTCTCCCTTTTTCTCCTAATCAATTTTTTTTTATTACATTTTCACCCCAAACAAGGCCAGTTGCCCCTTTGATGTAAGGGGTTACTATCAGTGACCTAAGTTGCAGGGGTACTATGTAGGGAGTTTAGCAGCAAGATGTTTGTTCACATTACACTTGAACTTCTGCATGTCAGTACAGTTGGGGAAGCAGGAAACCGGAAAAGAATTCCAAAGTCCTGCAGTTCTGGGGAAGAAGCTATTAGAGTAAAAGGCTTTGTTACATCTAGGGATCTCGACTGTGAAGGGGTGAGACTTTGCTGCTTGTCGGGTTTGTTGGGGTATTTTCGTCGAGGGGGTACAAGAGGTTGTAGTTCATCAGTATTCAGTATTAAAACACTTTTAAACAGGCAGAGGAATGCAACATTTTGGCGATGGGACAGGGGCTGAAGTTTAGATGATAGTTCGGGACCTATCAGGTTGGCGACTCTCTTTTGGACTCTGACCAGGAGCGAGAGACTAGTAGCAGATGCACCAGCCCAAACGTGACAACAATACTCCATACATGGGCGAACGGTGGCTTTGTAGAGGTACAGGATGGAATACTGTTGCCATATCTGGGCAGGAGCTGCTAAAAACAGCCTATCCTGCCTTGACAGAGTACAAAATAGACTTCGTGGCTTAGTGGGGGATGCCCTTTTCTCTACCCTGCAACCTCTCTCCCACAGAAGAGACGTTGCGAGCCTGTCTTTGTTTTATCGTTATTTCCATGGCAAGTGCTCGTCTGAACTCCAATCTCTGGTCCCCCCTCGCCAATCTTTCACGAAAAACACCCGTCTAGCTGAATCCACTGTGAAAAATTTCCCCAACTCGATATCTGTGCCTAAATCAAAACGCGGATTCCATGAACAAAGCTTCTTTCTTAGAACTGCACGCCTGTGGAACTCTGTTCCGTCTGCCTGCTTCCCACCGGACTACACCTTGGATGTCTTCAAGTCCAATGTTAACAAATTCCTAATGAACCGCCCCTTTAAGTAAACACTTCATCAAATTTCCACACTAACGTAATGAACTTGCAATAACCCTTATCCCTGAGTGGCTTCCGGGCCTTGATAAGTGGTGATCACTGTATAAAAAAAAAGAAAAAAGGATACTTTTGGGCGTAAGTAACTTTCTAGCATGGCAGAGAGAGCCCGCCTTTGCAACAGCCTTGGCAATAATTCTCATTTATTTCCTCTCAGCTTTTTTCTTCTCTTCTCTTTCTATTGGTTTCAGTGGCGTCCGTGCGTCCGTGCGTCCGTCCATGCATTCGTCATTGCGTCCGTTATTCCGGACTATTGTCAGATAACCGTCTATTAGTTTTTCTTGAAATTTTGCCACGAATTGTATTTCATTAAATAGATATGCACAGTAAAAAAAAAATGTGAAAATTCCTGTTGCGTCCCCAGGGGCTCAAAAGAGGCCAAAAAATGCCCCGAAATGGCCCAAAATGACACGTTTTGCCCCATAACTTTTGATCCATCCATTAGATTTTTCTGAAACTTTGCCAAAATGTGGAACTCATTGTTCTTAATATAAATCCAGTATGGGTAACCCTGACAAAATTCTGATTCGCGTCCCCGTAGATTTTCAGTGCTTGCTCTTTTTTCATATTTCTCAACAAAAACTTGACTATATAGTGGTTTTTCATGGTGGTCAACTCAAATATACATGTGTTAAGGTCTATAACTGCACCCTTATCCATTTACACTGGGATTCGGCGTGCTCAGGGGTTCCAAAGAGGTAAAAAATGCCCCAAAATGACACTTTTTGCTCCATAGCGTTTGATCCATCCATTAGATTTTCATAAAACGTTGTACTTAATACAAATTCAGTATGAGTGACCCTGGCAAAATTCTGGTTCGCATCCCTCCCATATATTGAAATCAGTTAGTTACAACTTTTCAAAAAGTTTTATAAAAATCCGTTTTGTTAGTTTTTTTTTATTCATATCATGTTTAATGTTTGTGCAAAATTTTTAAAAAATCCAAGACGTAGTTATTGAGTAAAGTTCGGACAGACAAACGGACGAACAAACAAGGGTGAATTTTGCAGGTCCACCCTCCTTTTGTCGGGGAACCAAAAAAAAAAAAAAAAAGAAGAAGCTTTTGGGTACCATCAGTTAGAATCGAAATCAAAAGCAAAAATGTAGCATCCAAAGCTGGTGACGTTACCACTGTAACAACGTGATTAAAAATAAACTAAGATGATTGTACAAAATGTTTAACGTTTTTTTTTTTTCAATTTTGACCACTTTTTGACCCCTTAAAACCTATTTTAACACGCTAAAGATCCATAAAAGATCCAATCATTTGAGGGACCTAGATACGATATTTTAATTTGTCCAGATTTCGAATATATTATTATAGAGTCGTGAATTCAAAAGTAAAAAAAAAAGTATTCGGGTGCCATCAGCCAGAATCGAAACCGAAATCAAAACTGTAGCATTCAAATCTGGTGACGTTACCACTGTACCAACGTGAAACGCATATGAACTGATTAAAAATTAACTAAGATGAATGTACAAAATTATAAAGATTAAAAAAAATTGACCTCTTTTTGACCCTTTAAAAACTATTTTAACCGGCTAAAAACCCATAAAAGAACGGACTATAAAATATCCAATCATTTGAGATCCCTACCGTCACTATGCGACTTTTAATTTCGAAAAAGATAAAGTTTGAAAATATGGAGACAGACAGACAGACGGACAGACAGACAGACGGATAGACGTAGTGAGTTTTATTAATTAGAGTAAATTATATATATATATATATATATATATATATATATATATATATATATATTTAAATATTTTTTGGGGGGGAGGGAGATAACAGTGTATATTGACGGCTGGCCTCACTCCAAACTTCAGGTTGTAAACCGTTGGATATATATATATATATAAAAAAAGGAAATATATAAGAGGATGACAAGTGACTCCACCAGTTACGGTTAGTAAAACTTGAATACGCGACACACCCATTTTGTTCCTAAGAATATCGATAATTTTCGTCAACGTATTTATTTTCAAGTGCGGCTATAAAAAAATATATATATAAATCCGCGCAAGAAGACGCACAAACAGTTATCTTCGGACTTTTTCTGTATTATCATTTTCTTTATTATTTGAATTTTTAACTGTTGCGAGATCTCTTTCGAAGTTGTACGTGTTTCATATATCCAAAAAAAAAAAAAAAAAAGGGGGGGGAGATTATATATTTATGTATATACTAAAATTTCGGTGTTGGATTCGAATTTAAACTTCACCCTGCTGTACCTGAATGGAGACGTACTTAAATCCGAAGGAAGATAATTTTAATCACCAGAATTAAAGAATAATAATAACAAAATGAATTAATAGCTATAAACCTTATCGGCTATAGATTCCAAGGACAATCAGCCTGGATCGGGTGATGGTCAAATCTAAAGAATGAACGTCTGATATTGGTTTCGCGAAATTCTCCTCCCTCTTCATTCGGGCTTTGTCTGAGACATCGAAAAAGGAGTATTTTGTCACATGGGAGATGAAAAAGTTGGGGGAATGCATATAAAAAAAAAAGAGGGGGGATGAATTAATTATTAAATCCTTAGCAAGTCGCACTTTCTTTATCATCTTAAAATTCTAGAAACTATATATATTAAGACTCTGAGACCTTCTCTTTGCAAACAAAAAGAGAATCTCTTAGGGCTTAATCTACAGGGTGGTCAAAAAGTCAGGTAACATCGCAATCTCCTCTTCAATAAATAACTTTAAAGACGCTATTGTATCAGGCTTCTTGCCATAAACGCTATCCTTTACATAGCCCCAAAGCCAGAAATCAGGAGGGGTAAGATCCCTATATAAGATTATAATGGATCATATTGTTTTTTCTACCTGACTTTTGTTACATGACTTTTTGACCACCCTGTAGTTTCTATTTAATAATTAATTCGTCCCCCTCTTTTTTTATATGCATATATTCCCTCCTACTTTTTCATCTCCTATTCATTGTTCCCGCCTTTTCTTTTTAAAACGTAATTAAGCTCGAATTTAGCTCTGCTGAGCGAGCTTCGAAACCGGTCAGCTGACACATCAATTTTATTTTTTAATTTCACAATCTTAAATAAATAATGTTTTCGAACAAGTTTAAATTTAGTCTTTACATAGCCATAATATATATATATATATATATATATATATATATATATATATATATATATATATATATATATATATATATATATATATAACTACTTCATTTATTCACATAAAATTAATATACGAGAGTATAGATTTATGCGTAAGCTTTAAGTATTTACTTCAAAAGTGCTCAATACGTAGGTAGAGCTAGTTAGTAATTTATAAAATATATATGGCGATTAAGCTACACTGAATATTCTGCGTTTCATCCACTATAGGATTCGTCAGGCTTATGCGCAAATTCTGTGGTTGTTTCTTGTTTTTATATATGTTGAGGATTTCTAGTAAGCCAATCAGCTTTCTAGTATCCACCGCGCCCCTTCCTATCAGCCAATGGGCATGCATTTTATCGAACAAAGGATCTGTTTTAGAACTAAGTTAGTGGTTTAAGATAGACGTTTTCCTTTTATATATATATATATAAATATACATATGTGTACACACATACATGCACATATACATACATATATATATACATATATGTGTGATCGTTTATGTATATTCATGTTTATTTAATTTATTTATTTGTTTGTTTTCTATTGTTATTGTTAGTTTTAAAGCTATTTTGTATCGCTATCCTAGAGTAAGTTTTATTTTGTGAACACAGTTGTTTGCTATTTCTCGTCTACAGTTTAATAGATTTTGGGGTTCTTTAAAGTACAGGATAGCAAATTTTTTCATATATATATATATATATATATATATATATATATATATATATATATATAGAGAGAGAGAGAGAGAGAGAGAGAGAGAAATGCATATAATCTAATTTATAAACAGCTGTCTCTTTGTCTGTCTGTCTTTCTGCCTGTCTGTCTACCTAGATGGGAATTCAAACACTCAGAGCAACGAACTTAAAAAAGAAGGCAAAGCAATAGATAAAATGAAAACGAGCAGAAAATGATAGAAATGTTACTCGCAAGGAGTGGCTAAACAAGAAACCTGAAGAAATAAACTAGAAAATAGTAGCAAATAAAGAAAGACAATGACGATAAAAAGAAATATGTACATCAAATCCGTTGCCAATCTTGCTGGAAAAATAGCAGGATCCTTCTATCGATCCATTAAATATCTCACTGCTGATGAAATTCTCTACCTATACAAGAGCCAGGTACATCCAAGGATGGAGTATTGCTGTCACATCTGGGTAGGAGGTCCTAGTAAGAACTTACCCTGCCTTGACAGAGTTTAGAATGGACTTCGTAACCTAGTGGGGGATGCCCTTTTCTCTTCCCTGCAACCTCTTTCTCACAGAAGAGACGTTCGAGCCTGTCTCTGTTTTATCGTTATTTTCATGGCAAGTGCTCGTCTGAGCTCCAATCTATGGTCCTCCCTCGCCAAACTTTCGCGCGAAACACTCTTTTGGCTGTAAACACTATCATTAATTTCCCCCACTCTTTATCTTTTTTTTTACATGGGGGTCACCACTTATCAAGGCCCGGAGGTCACTCAGGGATAAGGGTTATTGCGTCTATTTGTGCCTGAACATAAACGTAGATTCTATGAATAAAGCTTCTTTCTAATTCTTCCGTTTGCCTGCTTTCCAACTGACTATAATATGGCCGTCTTCAAGTCCAATGTAAACAAGTTCTTGTTTAAGTAATCCAAGTTACCAACATTACACTTCTAACGATTACTATGATATTGTCCCTTTGACCACTGTACACTCTTTAACCCTTATCCTCGAGTGGCCTCTGGGCCTTGATAAGTGGTGATTCCTTTGTGAAAAAAATAGTCAACAAACAAAAACAGGACAACTGGAACCGGAACAGATGGCTACTTGCGTGCGAGAACAACAAGATCCGAATGACTGCAAGATATGAAATAAAAGTAACAGCAAATCAAGGAACCCCCTAGAAAACCGCACGCAAAATTACCAGGTCACAACGGGATAAACGCTTACTGGTTCCAAAAATTTATGACACCACATGAAAGACTAACTCAAAACTTTAAAAAGCTGCATCCCACGAAGAATGAATAACCAAAGGTGTGAACCACACATGCAAAAAGATCTTTTTTTTTTTTTTTTACATGGGGGTCATCAAGGCCCAGGAGTCACTCGGGGATAAGGGTTATTGTGTGTACAGTAATCAATGGGATAGTATCATAGTAATCATTAGTATGTGAGATTTGATAAAATGTCTTACTTAAGGGGGCGATTCATCAGGAATTTGTTTATGTTGGACTTGAAGACATCCAAGTTGAATTCGGGGGGTGGTGGAAACAGGCAAGCGACAGAGAGTTCTACAGGCGTGCAGTTCTAAGGAAGAAGCTTTGTTCATGGAATCTACGTTTTGATTTAGGCATGGATAAAGAGTGGGGAAAATTATTGACAGTGGGTTCAGCTAGTCGGGTGTTTTTCGTGAAAGATTGACAAGGGGGAACCAGAGAATGGAGCTCAGACGAGCACCTGCCATGGAAATAACGATAAAACAGAGACAGGCTAGCAACGTCTCTTCTGTGAGAGAGAGGTTGCAGGGAAGAGAGAAGGTCATCCCCCACTAAACCACAAAGTCTATTTTATACTCTGTCAAGGCAGGATAGGCTGTTTTTAGCAGCTCCTGCCCAGATGTGGCAGCAGTACTCCATCCTTGGAAGTACTTGGCTTTTATATAGATAGGGAATTGCATCATTAGTATGATATCTTCTGGAACGGTAGAAGGATTCCACCATTTTCCTAGCGACCTTGGCAACAGATCTGATGTACTTGTTCCATTTCAAATCAGGATTAAAGATCAAACCCAGAAGCTTATCAAAACATGGGGCCTCCCCTAGACGAGAGCCATTCATTTTTTCCATCGATGCCAGATGGGGATCAGAGCGTTTATGATGTAATGATAGGAGCTTGGTCTTAGATGCATTAAAGGTAACCAGCCACCTCTTCCTCCACTGTACCACACAATCAAGATTAGAGGAGAGAGAATCAGAGAGAACTTTGTCATTTACGGCCTTTGATGTGTTGCCGTAGATGGTCGTGTCATCAGCATAGATGTCAACGAATGATTTAAGTATGATGTAGATGCTCGGTAAGTAAGAGGAACTAACTGAGCAACTACAGACCTATAACTTTATCCTCGAGTGGCTTCTGGGCCTTGATAAGTGGTGATTCCTTTGTAAAAAAAAAAAGTAAAATTTATCAAAATGTAAGTGGAGGAAAAACAAAAACAGAAAAACCGGTAACCGGAACAGAAGGCTACTTGAGTTTGATAGGGCAAGAACAAGATCACAATGGAAATGCCGAATGACCGCAAGGCATGAAAAAAAAAAAGTAACACCAAATCGAGGAAGCGACAGAGAATGTAATCAGCAAGGTACGAAAAATTGCCAGCTGGAGAGCACCACGTCACAACGGGATAAACTTACTGCTTCTAAAAATTTACGATACCACATGAAAGACTAACTCAAAACTTAAAAAGCCGTATCCCACGAAGTAGACGTGCCAGCATGAATAACCAAAGGGAGAACCACACATGCAAAAATACTTAGTAAAAGGAACTACCTGAGTAACTACAGACCTATAACATGCTAACCTAGATTATGTACTCGAAACACAAGGACAGTGTCACTGGTGAGAGACTCCAGACCGTTTATAGGTTGAATGAAATAAGAACTGAGGTTCGACCGTTTATAGGTTTGACCAAAGAAGAACTGACGTTCGACCAAGAAACTCATGACGGTGCATAATACACTGCACTCAAAGGATGATATCGAGAATTTCTATGTAAAAAGGAAAGACGGGGGAAGAAGTGTGGTTTGTATAGAAGGCTGTAAATGACACACAAAAAAAAGAATTAGAAAATGATATAAGGCAGATCCCGCAATGATAATAACTGCAGGAAGGGAAACAAGACAGAAAACAGAGATACAATGGATAAGATGAGAAAATAAAATTGGGAAGAGAAACAGCTAGGATGACAAAAGATGAGGCTAAAGAAAAAACTTGAAAATTGCTAGAAAAATAGAAACCTAAACAGAGAAACTGGACCCCGAATTACAGCTGCACAAACACAAGGAGACAACAAATGTAGACTATGTGGACAAAGAGACGAAACAATAGACCACAGATTAAGCAAATGCAGGAAACTAGCTCAAAAGAATACAAGAATAGACACGATTAAAACTCAGACAAATGGCACAAACCAACAGATAAACAATCCAAGCAAGAAGACCGGATGTCGTAATAATTAACAAGGAGATGTTGGTTGGTTGGTTGTTTTTGTTTTACGGCATGTCAACCCTTTTCAGGTTATTTAATGCCGAAGCCAAAGATTTTGAAGGAAAAATTTTAATAGAATATTTGTTGTTTTCAAGTCAGTTTCTATTTAACCCATAGTTGGGACCCTAACAGGTACTACCATTCCGAGTCAGAGTGGACCTGGGAGCAATGGCAATTAAAGGGTGGCTCCACACTCCCCAAAGCCCGCAAGCTGGGGCCTCACCTCTGGAGATAGTTTAAGGTCATATCCAGGACCTAACAAGGAGAAAAAAGTCTTGCCAAATCGTAGGCTATAAAAAGGAAACCTAAACAGAGGAACTGGATCCATAATACAAGAAAACAGCAAATGTAGACTCTGTGGACAAAAAGACGAAACAATAAGCCACATATTAAGCGGATGCACGAAACTAACCAAGAAATATTACAAGAATAGATACGATTAGGTGGGGAAGACAGTAAATTCGGAATTATGCAAACATCTATATTCTTAATTCTTGCATATGTTACTCATTTCGACAATTATTTTTAATATTTTTAACCCACATTATTAACCCCCCATCCCCACTACTAAAATAATTACTCTGATATATTATCTGGGCTGATTATTTCATTTCAAACACACCAATCAATTTATTCATATTTTGTCATTTTTCATAATTCCTGGATATGTTACTAATGTCGACAATCATTTTTCATCATTTTAACCCACATCATGGCCCCACTTACCAAAATAATAACTTTGATACATTGTATGGTCTGGTTATTTCATTGCAAACACACTAATGCATTAAATAACATATTACAGTTTTCATAATTCTTAGATATGTTACCAATTTCGACAATTATTTTTCATAATTTAAACCATCCTTATCGCCCTCTCTTACTAACATAATTACTTTGATATATTTCCTGGGCTGATTATTTTATTATAAACACACAATCGATGAACTCGCATTTAATCGTTGCTTTTAATCCTGGATATGTTACTAATTTCGACAATAGTTTTTATAATTAAAAACCCACATTATGCCTCTCACTCCTACTTATATAATATATTTGATATATTGTCTGGGCTTATTATCTTATTACGAACACACGAATCAAGTAACTCACATTTCATCATTTTTCATAATTCTTGGATATGTTACTAATTTTAACAATAACCGACTATACTTAAATAGTGACTTTGAAATATTGCCTGAGTTGGTTATTTCATTACAAACAAATCAATCAATTCGGGGTATTTTCATAGTATATATGTTTTTATCCAATCCCGGGTGATGCCGCATATTCTGCTAATATATATCATTCCCCTATCTCATTCGATCTTGGGCGACACTGGATATTTTGCTACTATATGTTTTCCACCTAGCTCATTCAATACTGGGCGACGCTTTCTGATAGTATATATTTGCACATCTCAGGACTGACTTCATATCCGCCACCCCACTGTTGAAAATATACACTAAATAAAGTAATGTTTTAACCGTAAACTGTTTCAGCCATTTCCGGGACTGACATTATATCCCCAACCCATTGCTAAAAATATACATTAAATAATGTAATGTTTTAATCGTAAACTGTTTCAGCCATTTCCGGGACCGACTTTATATCCCAAACCCACTGCTAAAAAATATACGTGAAATA
>NC_136527.1:108117811-108197811 GCF_053919585.1 Euprymna scolopes | reverse complement strand
TGTATATATATTAATATATATATATTAATATATATATATTAATATATATATATATATATTAATATATATATATATATATTAATATATATATATAAAAAATTAAATAAAATAAAATATAAATATTAATTCTTTAATATTTATATTTTATTTTACTTTAATTTTACCATCTTGGATCATTTTGGTTAATTTAGTTGTAATATTTATTTTATCATAAGCTCCTGTTTGGTTGAGCTTTTATTCTCTCCAGGTATGTTTGAAAAGGAACACATTCCTCTGTCTGCCAAAAATATCCCTATTCCTACCCAACAACAATATACCCACAAGTTTTTTCTCGCTTCAAACACTTTCCTAAAAATATAAGGGGGAAGGCTTATCACCATAACTTAAGCATGAAAAATAAACTTAAAGCGCCTATTTCCTCTGAAGACCAACTTCACCCTGAAACCTTAACAAATGAACTCCCTATCAACTCTCATAGAGAACAAAAGAAATTCGAAAGAATTGCTGCCAAATTTTATGGATTAGAAACCACTGCCCACCCCAAATACAACCCTTACCTCGAGGACTTTGAGAATTCCATCTTAAATTTTGTCAAAAAATTAAATTTAAGAAACAAAAACACCATTATAATCCGGTTACTCGAAAAATAAATAATATTGCTGAAAAAGTTAAAAAGAATAAACATATATTCGTCCTTGCTGATAAGACAAAAAATTATTATAAACTTTACTATCCTACATATAAAAAACTTTTGTATAAAGAACTTAATAAATCTTATAAAATAGTCTCTCCTAAGACTTTAATTTATTTATTTCCATTAATTCTGAAGCTAAACTTTTACTGACTTCTATGAATATTCATAGCTTCACTGAAATAATTTCTCCGGGTACTCCTAGATTCACCCTAAAAGATCATAAACCTAATTTCTATGACAACCCCTCCATCAGATTGATTTGCCCATCTAATTCTGACTTAGGAGCTGTAAGCAAAAATATCTTAGATAGAACCATCCCTTCTATTAAAGAAAAAAGTAAATTTCCCTCTTTGGCTGGATTCAGATTCCGTAATTAATTGGTTTGTCTCCCTTAAAAATAAACACCTCCTTAACTTCATAACATTTGACATACAAAATTATTATCAATCAATTTCTCCGATACTTTTTAATGAGACTCTAATGTTTGCTAAAAGAAATTCTGACTTAACTAATTTAGAAATAAAATTAATTCTCCTAGCGAGAAAGTCCCTTATACAATTTAACAATAAGCTTTGGACTAGAAAGGATACCCCTGATCATTTTGACATCTTGATTGGTGCTTCTGACTCTGCAGAAGTTACCGATTTAGTGGGACTCTTCTTACTGAAAGAACTTAAATACCACTTTAAACATATCCAAGGGGGGCTTTATAGAGACGATGCCCTTTTTACTACAACAGCCAGGCCAAGAGAGTACAACAAAACAATTAAAAAATTACATAACGTTTTCAATAACTTTGGCCTTTCTATAATAATCGAACCAAACCAAAAAACTTCAAATTTTCTAGATGTTACACTTAATCTTAACACTGAAACTCATAGCCCCTATCATAAACCTAATCTTACGCTTTTACACATCCATAAATCTTCTAACCATCCTAACTCAATTATAAAATCTATAGTACCATCTGTCTCTAGAAGAATTTCTGCTCTTTCTGCTGATAAAAAAACTTTTAATCAAAATGCTACTTTCTTCCATAATGCCTTATGGAACTCAGGACACAAGGAAAAGATTAAATAAAACCATTATGCTCCTCCTGCAGGCCGCCTTAAATCTGTAATCACACACAAT
Organism: Euprymna scolopes; assembly: GCF_053919585.1. Classification (NCBI taxonomy): domain Eukaryota; kingdom Metazoa; phylum Mollusca; class Cephalopoda; order Sepiida; family Sepiolidae; genus Euprymna; species Euprymna scolopes. The sequence continues at coordinate 108,195,986 of NC_136527.1, read as the reverse complement.
ATGACTCGTAAGAAACCAGTTCAAATAACAAGATCTGCCGCTATCAATAACAAGGAACAAGTCTACATTTATAATCCAAACCAAAATACTAATTGCAATACCTCTAACCCACCCAGTCGCATCAGGAGAAAGAAAAATATTTGGTTTAATCCTCCATTTAGCCTAAATGTCAAAACATTGTACAATACTCTTTCAAATACCCACACAGATATAGTTCTATTTTCAAGAAAAATTTTATCAGGATTTCTTATTCAACAATGCCTAATTTAGCACAAAGAATCTATGCATCTAATAACAAAAAAATTAAATCAGCCGAAAAAATCCCTTTCCCAATTAAAACCAAAACTAACTGTCATTATAATAAGAAACATCATTGCCCACTCAATAATGATTGCATCTATAAATATGTTATATATTCTTGCACTATTACTGAGCTCCCACGCAATCCTCCATCAACAGACACTAATATTTCGTGTTCAAGTTATTCTTCCTCCCATCCTCCATCTGATATAGTTACTAATCCAATACACCACTCGAACAGCCCCATCAATCTACAATCATACAACTAGTAATAATAATAATAATAATAATAATAATAATGAGAATAATAATATTTCTCCTAACAGGCATCCTAACACTAACAACACTCATTATCTCCTCCAAAATAGTCCTCATACAGACATTGTCCCACCATTTGTTGAACACTATGAACAAAATTCAAACCATTTAACTAATACAAATCAGCAAATTAATATTAATACCAGACCTCGAGCTTTTAATAAAGTACATACATATATCGGCGCTACCTCAACATTAATTAAGAAAAGAATATCAAACCACATTTCTTCTCTTAACAACCATAATTCTAATAATAACCAAGGAACTTCTCTAACCACATTAATTAAAAAAACTTAACTCTAACAATACCCCCTTCTCAATCAAATGGACTATCATAAAAAAGTTAAGTCTTATACGCCAGGCTCTAAGTCATGTCGCCTCTGCACAACCGAAGCTATAACTATAATTTTACTTCCACTCAAAGTAACAATATAATAAATTCTAAAAATGAACTGATCTCTTTCTGTAAACATAAGTCCAAATTTAATTATGGCAATTTTGAAATTACATAGTTATTACTTTCACCTTTTATATAGCTATATAAAAATTTTTTCTTTAACTTTATCGTTTTTCTACATACTTCTTAATACTTTATAATTTAATAATCCTTTATTTTAATTCTTTATCTCTTCTTTGCATGGCCGTTTTTTTCTGCATTTTCTGCTTTATTCTTTAAACTTTCCTATCTATCTAATATATAAACCCACACTTTCATATCTTGTATATATATTTACTTATATTTAACTATATGCTTTTACTTATTTTTTCTTGCTTTTTCCTGAATTTGCAGATATCAACCATCCTCTCCCCTTAAATAATTTTTATTTTTTATTTAATATTTTATTTTTTATTTTAAATTTTTTATTTATTTATTTATTGTTAATGTATTATTCATTTTTATTTATTTATTAATTAATTTATTTATTTTCCATTTAGTGTCTTCTAACAACTCTTGCTGACATTTTTTTAAGTGATGACCTGTACATTTCAGTTGACCTATATTATTTTGCCCTATATATTTTTCGCGCCTTTAACATTTCCTGTCTGGGTCATTTTGACATTTGTTTCTCTATTTTATATTTAACTCTATCACCATTTTTTCTTCTCTTTTTCTTCCCTGATCTTTCTTATTTATATTTATGTCCCGGCAGTAGAGCGAAAAGCATATCTTATTTTTCTTTTATTAATATTATTGGAATTTCTTCCTTGTACACATTTTTGTGAATCATTTCATGGATTTCTGCCTTTGGATTATTATGGACCATTTTCTTCTAATTATGGGATTTCCTTGGATTTTACTTGTGCAAATGGAAATTCAGTTAACTTTCTTGAAGTTATATATTTGGATTTTACCATCACTGGATAATTTATCTTTCACCAGACTATCCATTCATGTGTAATCACCTTTTTCTTCACGATATTCCCTCTGCTTCACTTTTTTTGTTATCAAGTAAGACCTTTGACTTACTTGTTTCATCAAATACTTTTGCATGCAAAATCTGATCCAGCGTTTTGCTAATTCCTACCCTCTGATGAGAAGGAAAGTATTTCTTCGAAACTCCGCGGATTAAGGACTATCCACTTATCTAGTGTTTCCTTTTCAGATTAAATATGTTTTTAACTCATTTCAAAGTGTGTTTTAACATGTTTTATTAACTGTTTGCTCATATACATATATATATATATATATATATATATTGAAACTTCTACTTGTGAGACATAGGCTTGGGGTTATTAACTGGTTGGATGACCGAGTAGGTCTATTTCACAGTCGGATTTCGGCGCGGTTTGCTTGACCTGCATAAGTAATTAGAATTTCTTGTGTGCGGGGCGTTTGCTCAGTTGACAGAGTAATTGTCGCGCATGCAAGAAGCTCAGGTTTCGAATCCTGAGTTCAAATGTGTCTAACTGATGAGACCAAATGAGGGCGAAACTCAGATTCGTCAACTGTTATGGCTCTTGTGGGCTGCAGCGTTGTTTGGCTGTGGAATTATATATTTATAAGTTTTGTTTACAGAAAGTGTCGATGAGATAAGTCATCAGTACCATCGGTTTCAAACCTGATAATTAGGGACCGTTTTACATACCCATATCAAGCTCTCTTCAGCTAATACAAATTTCCTCTCAGGAAGCTGGAGAGAATTTGATATGGGTATCTAAAACGGTCCCTAATTATCAGGTTTGAAACTGACGGTACTGATGACTGATCTAAACTTTCTGTAAACAAAACATAAATGATACTCTCTTATTTTCGGATTTTCCTTATAATAGAGAACTCTGCTGGAATCCTTTCTCCAAAAAAAATATAGCTAATTATATATATATATATATATATATATATATATATATATATATATATATATATATATATATATATATAATAGTAATTTAGCAAGATATATATTTTTATAAATTACTACCTAGCTCTACCTATGTGTTGAGCACTATTGAAGTAAATACTTAAAGTGTAAGCATAAAATTATACTTTCGTATATTAATGTATGTGATTAAACGAAGTAGTCACACTCACACACACACACACACACACACACACATATATATTGAATAACACGGTTCATAATTGTGCATCAAAAATTAGTTTCAAAAGGAAAAAAAATCATTTAGTTTGTTTTTTTCCTTTTGAAACTGATTTTAAATTCACAATTATGAACCGTTTTTACTCGATATTAATATAGCTCTAGGATACCTATAACTATTGAGCTTATTTACATATCTAAAGTAGAGTGGACACTGTTTTCTTTTAAAAGTATTAATACATTAACCAATACATTAAAATAAACTATGCTCTTTAGACTCCAGGTCTAATTCCCTCCAAAAAAAAAAAAAAATATATATATATATATATTTAATAGTAAAAAAGTTCAGAAAAACATTGGTACCGTCGGTTTCAAGCCAAACACAAAGCCCAACATATATTGGGCTTGAAACCGACGGTACCGATGTTTTTCTGAACTTCTGTACTATTAAATAAATAAATATTAAGCTCTTATATCGAAAAAGTTTTTCTTTGTAATCGAGCAGTTTGTTGGAATTATTTCCCCCCCAAAAAGTAAACAAATATATATATATATATATATATATATATATATATATATATATATATATATATATATATATATAATCTAATTTGATTAAAGACAACAGATTATTGATTCAAGTTTAATCTTCTGTGTAACTGATCTTGTTTGGAGATCATCAATTATTGGGGCATTAGCAATTTGATAGGATCAAATACACGATTAACGGAAACGCTGGTTGTTGATGGTTCAAAAATCGCTTTAAATTACTTTAAACAACATCAACCCTAACCCTAACCCTTACCCTAAGCCAAACACCGCGTGCCACGAAGTAATTCGCGTTCGCCATTCGTAATATTAATATCAGCGAGAAATTCTTTGTCATTCCTGAAAACGACAAGGTTTTCGTATATTTTTTGAGAATTATTTGGGCATTTATTTGTTGTTTTGTTTAATTTAGAAAGAAAGAAGAAAAAATAAATTTATTGCTCGAAAAAAAAGAAAAATGATCAGGAGATTAAACAGCTACGTTCTCTCTTTAATCAAAGAGGCTTGAATAAAAAGGGGAATTGTACTTAAGCACGCGCATACACACACACACACATATATATCTGCATATATATTTTTATTACCGTGTTATCTGCTTAGTTACACATGTTTCTGTGACCAGTAGCTTCATCAGACTTCACAGAAATGGTTATTATGATAAGTAAAAACGATATTAGAGGAAGCAAATAAAAAAATTAAAGAAAAAGGAAAAAGAGTTTCAATTCTAATTACACAAAAGTTAATTTTTAAGATAATATATATATATATATATATAGTAATTTATAAAATATATATGGCGATTAAGCTACACTGAATATTCTGCGTTTCATCCACTATAGGATTCGTCAGGCTTATGCGCGAATTCTGTGGTTGCTTCTTGTTTTTATATATGTTGAGGATTTCTAGTTAGCCAATCAGCTTTCTAGTATCCACCGCGCCCCTTCCTATCAGCCAATGGGCATGCATTTTATCGAACAAAGGATATGTTTTAGAACTAGGTTAGTGGTTTAAGGTAGATCTTTTCCTTCCTTTTTTTAATATTTTTTTTAATATATATATATATATAAATATACCTATGTGTACACACATACATCCACATATATATACATATATATATATATATATATATATATATATATATATATATATATATACATACATATATGTGTGATCGTTTATGTATATTCATGTATATCTAATTTATTTATTTGTTTGTTTTCCATTGTTATTGCTAGTTTTAAAGCTATTTTGTATCGCTATCCCAGAGTAAGTTTTATTTTGTGAACACAGTTGTTTGCTATTTCTCGTCTACAGTTTAATATATATATATATATATATATATATATATATATATATATATATATATATATATATATCAGATATTTCAAGGTTTTCAAAGTGTTTGTGAGGTATTTGAATTCTTCGTCCAGATATTCAGGGCTGCAAATTCTGAATGCGCGTAAGAAGAAATTTAATTTAGAAAGAAAAGAAAAAAATAAATTTATTGCCCGAACAAAAATAAAAAAAATGATCAAGGGATTAAACAGCTACGTTCCCTATTTAATCAAAGAGCATGAGTAAAAGGGGGATTGTAATTAAGCACGCGCAAGCGTGCACACACACATACGCATACACATACACACACATATACAGGGTAGTCGCTAAAAAAGCGGGAAATCTGTCAAACAACGATTTCTTTTTCAAAAGTTATTCAAAGACAAATGTTATATTATACTCATAGATACTCAAAATGCCGTCCGTGCATTGCACTGCAGCGTGAAACAACGATTTATTTTTACAAAGAATAATTTTTACAAAGTTTTTCCAAGACAAATGTTAGATTATACACAGAGATACTGAAAATGCCGTCCGCGCACTTCACTGCAGCGTCACACAACGATTTATTTTAACAAACAATAATTTTTACACAGTTTTTCAAAGACAACTGTTATATTGTTCTCATAGATACTCAAAATATCGCCCGTGCACTTCGCTGCAGCGTGAAACAACGATTTATTTTTACAAACAATAATTTTTACAAATTTTTTCAAAGACAAATATTATATTATACTCATACATACTCAAAATGTCGTCCGTGCATTGCACTGCAGCGTGAAACAACGATTTATTTTTATAAAGAATAATTTTTACAAAGTTTTTCAAAGACAAATGTTATAATATACTCATAGATACTCAAAATGTCGTCCGTGCATTGCACTGCAGCGCGAAACAACGATTTATTTTTACAAAGAATAATTTTTACAAAGTTTTTCAAAGACAAATGTTATAATATACTAATAGATACTCAAAATATCGTCCGTGCATTGACATGCAGCGTCAAACAACGATTAATTTTTACAAACAACAATTTTTACAAAGTTTTTCAAAGACAAATGCTCAAATACTCATAGATATTAAAATTGTCGTCTGTGCACTTCACTGCTTCGTCAAACAACGATTTATTTTTACAAAGCATACTTTTTACAAAGTTTTTCAAAGACAAATGTTATATTATACTCATAGATATTCAAAATGTCGCCCATGAATTGCAGTGCAGAGTCAAACAACGATTTATTTTTACAAAGAAAAATTGTTACACAGTTTTTCAAAGACGAATGTTATATTATACTCATAGATACTCAAAATGTCGTGTGTGAACTGCACTGCACCGTTAAACAACGATTTATTTTTACAAACAATAATTTTTACAAAGTTTTTCAAAGACAAATGTTATAATATACTCATAGATACTCAAAATGTCGTGCGTGAATTGCCCCGCAACGTCAAACAACGATTTATTTTTACAAACGATAATTTTTACAAACGATAATTTTTACAAAGTTTTCAAAGACAAATGTTATATTATACTCATAGATACTCAAAATGTCGTCCGTGCACTTCACTGCTTCGTCAAACAATTATTTATTTTTACAAACGATAATTTTTACAAAGCTTTTCAACGACAACTGTTATATTGTTCTCATAGATACTCAAAATATCGTCCGTGCAGTTTACTGCAGCGTCAAACAATGATCTATTTTTACAAAGAATAATATTACAAAGTTTTTCAAATACAAATGTTATAATATACTCATAGATACTCAAAATACCCTCCGTGCATCGCACTGCAGCGTCAAACAACGATTTATTTTTACAAACAACAATTTTAACAAAGTTTTTCAAAAACAAATGTTATAATATACTCATAGATATTCAAAATGTCGTCCATGCATTGCAGTGCAGAGTCAAACAAAGATTTATTTTTACAAACAATAATTTTTACAAAGTTTTTCAAACCCAAATGTTATATAATTCTCATAGATACTCAAAATGTCGTCTGTGCACTTCACTTCTTCATCAAACAACGATTTATTTTTACAAAGAATAATTTTTACAAAGTTTTTCCAAGACAAATGTTAGATTATACACAGAGATACTGAAAATGCCGTCCGCGCACTTCACTGCAGCGTCACACAACGAATTATTTTAACAAACAATAATTTTTACACAGTTTTTCAAAGACAACTGTTATATTGTTCTCATAGATACTCATATATACACATTGATATTCAAAATGTCGTCCGTGCACTTTACTACCAGTTTTACCAAATTGAGCACTATACCCTGAAAACTTGGATTTATACCAACCATAATGGAAAAGTGAACTTCAACTTGTCCCTCAAGAACATATCAACGACAAGCAAAAGGGACTACCTGTTAAACCTTACCCTAAGAATGGAAGAATTTATTAGAAGAATGCGATGGAAGGCACAAAATAAAAAACACAACCAAACTGATTACCACGGATTCACCAACCAAGATACAGCCCCAAACTGTCGACTAACTCCGCAATTTTGAGACAGACCTCATGGAACTTACCAACAAAGTATCCTTTCACAACAGAAAAAAAAACTCGTTCCAACATCACCTAGATAAACTTACCAAAAACATTAACATTTCCAAATTAGTATATGTCAAAAGCAGATAAAACGCAAAACTTCTACAAAATTCACAAAAAAGTACTTAAATCTACTTTAAGAAAACATCATCACAAACTATAAAAAAATTAAATACAGATCTAGTTAAGGACATCAACTTAGATATCAAAAATATCACTGACACGCTTAAAATTAGCAACAGAGTAGGAAAACTATCAAATAAGGAGGCATACATTATACTTAAGGACCATAAACCTAACTTTCAAATAAGACCTCAAACAAGCCTTATAAACCACACGAAGTCAGAAATAGGAAGGACAAGTAAAAGAATACTAGAAAGAATTAATTTACAAATTAAAACCAAATATGAACTAAACCAATGGATTAACACCAATGACACCATTACATGGTTCAATAATATCCAAATCAAAAAGAAGGCCGCATTCATCCAGTTCGACATTGAAAGCTACTATCCTTCAACATCAAATGAACAGTTGTATGAGGTCTTAGACTTTGCCTCTCTACTCTCTGACCTGCAACCATCCGAAATAGAAGATTATCAAGAAATCTAGGAAAACAGTACTAATCAGCAAAAACACCCAATGGACTAAGAAGAACCAATCCGGATTATTTGACCTCTCAATGGGATCTCTGGACTCAGCAGAACCAACCGACCTTGTTGGTCTCTTCATTCTATATAATCTCACAAAAACTATAGATAACAAAAACATAGGACTATATAGAGACGATGGCCTTATCGTAGTTGAAAACTCAAATGGCCCTAAATGCGAAAAATTGAAAAAAAACCTTAACTAAAGAAATGAGCAGAATAGGTCTAAAACTGGACATTAAATCTAACGTAAAAACTGTTAACTTTCTCGATATAACTCTCAATCTCTCAAATAACTCATATGAACCTTACACTAAAGACAATACTTACCCACTCTACATAAACCCACTATCAAACCACCCAAAACACATCATGAAACATATCCCTATATCCATCGAAAAAAGACTTAGTAATAATTCCTCTAAACTTGAAATATTCAATAAACATAAAACATTTTATGAAAATGCCCTTAAAGAAAGCGGCCACCCAAAACCACCTTTAATTACATTGAACATAATCCATCCAATACCCCAAACAAGAAAAATAGAACCAGGAAAATAATTTGGTTCACCCCCCCTTCAATATAATGATTAAAACGAAACTAGGCAAAAGAAAACAACCACTTTCCACCTAATCACACACTACACAAAATATTCAATAAAAACACAATTAAACTTAGCTACAGCTGCACTGATAACCTAGAATCAAGAAACACAATAGAAAAATACTTTTTTTTTTTATTTTCACCCCAAACAAGGCACATTGCCACTTTGGTGTTGGGGGCTACTATCATGGGCAGCAACTACTGGGGCACTATGTAGGGATTTGGGCAGCAAGATGTCGGTTCACGTTGCACTTGAACTTCTGCATGTCAGTACAGTTAGGGAAGCAAGAACCTGGAATGGAATTCCAGAGTCTAGCGGTTCTGGGGAAGAAACTACTGGAGTAGAAAGATCTTTTACATCTAGGGATCTCTACTGTGTGGGGGTTGGATTTAGCTGCCTGTCGGGTTTGTCGAGGGTGTCTACAGTTCGTCAAAGCTTAACAAAGATGAGAACACAAATAACACCAGTAGAAATAATTGTAACTGCGCCAACAAATCCCAATGCCCACTTAATCAACAATGCCTACAAACAGAAGTAGTCTATAAAGCCACAATTGCACCTGAAGAAAACCCAAACGACAAAAAATACTATATTGGCCTGGAAGGCACCTCCTTTAAAGATAGGTTTAGAGTACATAAATGCTCCATTACAAACCCCAACCACCCTAACAAAACCTCACTAACCTCCCAATATCTAGATATAATCCAAAATAACCTTACACCAACCATCACGTGGGAAATCCTTAAAAAATCTAACGTATGTAAATCTTTAGACTCTCCATACCTCCTCTGCTTGAACGAAACACTTTTTATATTAAGTTTTAAAGATAGAGACAAATTACCAAATAAAAAAACATGAAACAAGCATAAATTGCCGGCACTACTCCTTTCTGAAACATCCCCTAGACAACATCCTCTTTAGAACCGCTGAATAATACACACAATAGACCCATCTACCGCAGACTCCCAGCTACTGTAACATCAACACAACCAAACCCCCCTTACTTAACTCTCCCCATATCCTATATTACCCTACCGAATTACACATTCATCTACCCATGAATCCTATTACCCCCAACCCACTTACCAATTACGACTAAAACTCCCCACATTTATATGAATGTAAATACGTGGCAACTTGTATGGATATCTGTACATATGTATATATATATGTACTTTTGTGGATATGCCGGAAACACTACTATATTAACACACCTACTTACTTGCCTATGTGCGTGCATATATCTTCACATGTATGTGTATGTGCGGGCATGATTGGACCTATGTATGTATCCCCGTCTGTGTTTATGTTTATTTCTCTATATACGCGGGCGTGATTGTGTGTATTCATGGGTCATTTGTATGCATGGATATATATTTGTGTGTCTATGTCTCCGTACACATGTATCTGTATGCATGCATCTGCTGGTCTTTGTGACTATATGTATATATGTATCTATGTATATGCGCATGAGTGAGGATATATGTACAGATGTAGCTATACCTGGATTTATATACGTATATGTGTCTGTATGTATGTATATGCCTATACCCACAACGCACTTCACACTGAAAATAAAGTTAAGCATAGCTACTGCTCAAGGCAGCATGTTAAGAGGCCCCCTCTATGTATACGAACCTAATAATTTTTAAACCTTTATACTCCATTTACCCCCCCATTTTTTATAGAAACTATAAATAATCCCCATCCAATAAGCAAAGCAAATCAATACAGACCCCTAAAAATTAAATAAACAACATGCATTTCGAACATAACTTCAACATGTCCACCTAAACTTGCGTTATCTACACACACTTATTCATTCATTTATCAACCCTAACTTTACCTTACTTACAGCATAAATACACGCATCTCTGTGTATATATGTATATATGTCTGTATGTGTATTTATGTTTGTATTTTTATGAATGTGTATACTTGTATATGCTTATATATATTATATAACCCCCGCAGTATTAACTAAAATAACGTAACTAAATTAAACCATGTACTCACTTATTTATCATTATTATTATGGTTATTATTTATTTATTTATCTTAACTTTACTTTATTTACTAGGCATAGATGTATGCATGCCGGTATGCATATGTGTACATGTGCATGTGTGGATATGCATATATTTGTGTATATGTGTATATATATGTGCCTATATATTTATATTTTATAAATATATATTTTTAGGTAATTATGTATACGTGTGCATGAGCCCGTGCGTATGTGTACTTGTATATATATATATATATATATGTCTGTGTATGTGTATGTATGCATCTACTTCTTACTGGAGATCTGTATATCCACATATATGTACTCGGATGGGTGTGTGTATGTTTATGTATGTGTGAACACGTACTTATATCTGTATATATATATGCGAGTGTATATATGTGTACGAGAGTTGCGTGTATGTGTGTATATGTCTGCATGTAGACCCATATACATCTGCATAGGCATTGTTTTTATATGTATGTGCCTATGTGCCTATACATTGGTCTGTAATATGTATGTATATGTATTATGCGCTCTTATGCGTCCGTCAACGTCTGTATTAACTCTTAACTGTTTAAAAACAACCCACTATGAAATGAACAACGACCACGTAACGCTGTAACTGCCAAAAATGACAGCCGTACTAACCCCCTTCCCTCCCCGTCTCCGTCTCCCTCCCTTTCCTTCCATCCATCTCTCTTCCTCTCACCTAATTAATATACCTTATCGAACAGAAAAAAAAGTAGTCAAAATTTTAAAACCTAAAATTTGAAACTTCCCCCCTCCTCTCATTACTCCCTCCCTTTTTTCTTTTCTCTTTACCATCCTCTCTCCTCCCCCTCCCTATGTCCACATATCTCCACCCAAACCTACCTGAATCTGCTACCCCCACCCACACAATACAACCTAATATACTTTAAACTTCAAAACTGAAATATTGTCATTATCCGCCTTCCCCCTCTATTATCTCCTACCCCAAAACCCCCTCATTTTTTTTTTGTATTAAAACAATTCTTCCTAATACTAACCAACCATTTCTGTAATGTCTGACGAGGCTGTTAGATCGTAAACACGGTCCAACATCCGAAACATATGTAACCAAACAGATAAAACGGTAATAAAAAAATTAAAAAAAACATATATATATATATATATATATATATATATATATATATATATATATATATATATATATGTATATGACAGCCCCTTTAAGAAATTCGTTTCTTATCGTTGAGCACTTTCAGTTGAATTAAAAGTCGGTCAATTTAGCTCTTATGTGTAGATCATCGTATAACGATTTGATCACTGTCTGTCTGACGTAATGAACATTTAAATTAAAATGTTTAAAATTCAACGCTATTTCACACGGTTAATGGTAGCCGAATGGATACGGCCTCCGCTAATCGAGCCAGAGATGTCTCGTGTCGCGGGGTTCGAATCGTTCGACTGGTAGTAATCGTGACACCCTGCACTGAAGAATCCCGAAAGGATGAAACACTAGTGTCTGTAGGTATTTAATTATTATAGTAAAAAAAATAATTATATATATATATATATATATATATATATATATATTTAAAATTGTACAGAAGGTCAGAAAAACGTTGACGAGAGCCTAACATTATTCACGTTTTACCATTAACTGGTCCCGCTTATGTTAGGCTTAAAACCGACGGTACCAATGTTTTTCTGACCCTCTGTACAATTTTAAATAAATAAATATTAAGCTCTTATATTGAAAATATTTTTTCTTTGTAATCGAGCATTTTGTTGGAATTCTTTCCCCCAAAACAGTAAACAAATAGATAGATGTCAAAGAAATAACGTTTCTATATGAATTCTCATTCTTTGACGTTATTCTCGCGTTGCCAACGCAGTTCAAACATTTCAAAATACAATCGCTAGAAAAAACGTGCGACTCTTTACAGATTCTTTCTTCAAATTTACAACATGGCAAGAAGAAAGGAAAAAAGAAAAAAAAAAACACCGCACTGAAGATGGAGTATACCTCCGAAATATATTTGTGACAAATTTCAAACAAGTAAAATATTTGTTTATTTTCTTAATATTACGTTGTGATTTGGCTTTCAAGCGCACTTGATGCGTATTTTATTTTATTCAAATATATATATATATATATATATATATATATATATATATATATATATACTCGGTGTTTTATATTCAAAAGTAATGGACTAATGAATTCAACGAGGTTGTTAGATAGTGCTCAATAAAAAGAGCTGATAATACTTGTTTATTGTTATATAAACATGCTCACATCCCGCTGCTACAAATAGCCACTTGTATTCATTGTAGGGTATTCATTGAACTTTTGAATAGTCAAGTCGCTGCCTGATGATATCTGCTGTTTGATTGAAACAAGTGGCTATTTGTAGCAGCGGGATGTGAGCATGTTTATATAACAATAAACAAATATATATATATATATATATATATATATATATATATATATATATATTGTATTTTGTGCACAGAAAGTTGTTAGATGCGATAAGTCATTGGTACCGTCGGTTTCAAGCCCTATAATTAGGACCGTTTTAGATATCTATATCAACCTCTCTTCAGCCGATACCCATCTCTGAGAATACTGAGATGAGGTGGGTTTATTTAAAAGAGACCAAAAATAAAACTAGCATTTTTTTTAAGTAAGGCAGATTTATCTTTTAATGGGTCGCCTTTAAAAGCTCGTAAGTATCATCGTCAAAGCATTCATTGGGATGTTATATATATATATATATATATATATATATATATATGTGTGGGGGTGTGGGGTGGGGGTGGGGGTGTATGTGTGTGTTATCACCCACATACCATTCTGTTTCGTTGTATCACAACTCATCAGTGCGGTTAGACTAGCACCTTTCCTTAGCCGAGGATGTAACTTACTACCATCACGTTGAAAGTCGGCAGTTCTACCCATCGACCCATGCGAGTGGCGCTCGTAAATGATCTCAACAAGTCTTCGTTTTAAAGAAAGATTCGCTCACCACTTTTATAGTACTCGAGCCACTATATATATATATATATATATATATATATATATATATATTAATTTTTTATATATATATATTTATTTATTTTATATATATATATTTATTTTATATATATATATATATATATTTATTTTATATATACACATACATACATATATACATATATGTATGCATATATATACATATATATACATATACATATATATACATATACATATCAACGTCTGTATTAACTCTTAACTGTTTAAAAACAACCCACTATGAAATGAACAACGACCACGTAACGCTGTAACTGCCAAAAATGACAGCCGTACTAACCCCCTTCCCTCCCCGTCTCCGTCTCCCTCCCTTTCCTCCCATCCATCTCTCTTCCTCTCACCTAATTAATATACCTTATCGAACAGAAAAAAAGTAGTCAAAATTTTAAAACTTAAAATTTGAAACTTCCCCCTCCTCTCATTACCCCCTCCCTTTTTTCTTTTCTCTTTACCATCCTCTCTCCTCCCCCTCCCTATATCCACATATCTCCACCCAAGCCTACCTGAATCTGCTACCCCCACCCACACAATACAACCTAATATACTTTAAACTTCAAAACTGAAATATTGTCATTATCCGCCTTCCCCCTCTATTATCTCCTACCCCCAAAACCCCTCATTTTTTTTTCGTATTAAAACAGTTCTTCCTTATACTAACCAACCATTTCTGTAATGTCTGACGAGGCTGTTAGATCGTAAACACGGTCCAACATCCGAAACATATGTAACCAAACAGATAAAACGGTAATAAAAAAATTAAAAAAAACATATATATATATATATATATATATATATATATATATATATATATATGTATATGACAGCCCCTTTAAGAAATTCGTTTCTTATCGTTGAGCACTTTCAGTTGAATTAAAAGTCGGTCAATTTAGCTCTTATGTGTAGATCATCGTATAACGATTTGATCACTGTCTGTCTAACGTAATGAACATTTAAATTAAAATGTTTAAAATTCAACGCTATTTCACACGGTTAATGGTAGCCGAATGGATACGGCCTCCGCTAATCGAGCCAGAGATGTCTCGTGTCGCGGGGTTCGAATCGTTCGACTGGTAGTAATCGTGACACCCTGCACTGAAGAATCCCGAAAGGATGAAACACTAGTGTCTGTAGGTATTTAATTATTATAGTAAAAAAAAAAAAATTATATATATATATATATATATATATATTTAAAATTGTACAGAAGGTCAGAAAAACGTTGACGAGAGCCTAACATTATTCACGTTTTACCATTAACTGGTCCCGCTTATGTTAGGCTTAAAACCGACGGTACCAATGTTTTTCTGACCCTCTGTACAATTTTAAATAAATAAATATTAAGCTCTTATATTGAAAATATTTTTTCTTTGTAATCGAGCATTTTGTTGGAATTCTTTCCCCCAAAACAGTAAACAAATAGATAGATGTCAAAGAAATAACGTTTCTATATGAATTCTCATTCTTTGACGTTATTCTCGCGTTGCCAACGCAGTTCAAACATTTCAAAATACAATCGCTAGAAACAACGCGCGACTCTATACAGATTCTTTCTCCAAATTTACAACATGGCAAGAAGAAAGGAAAAAAAAGAAAAAAAAACACCGCACTGAAGATGGAGTATACTTCCGAAATATATTTGTGACAAATTTCAAACAAGTAAAATATTTGTTTATTTTCCTTATATTACATTGTGATTTGGCTTTCAAGCGCACTTGATGCGTATTTTATTTTATTCATATATATATATATATATATATATATATATATATATGTATATATATATTGTATTTTGTGCACAGAAAGTTGTTAGATGCGATAAGTCATTGGTACCGTCGGTTTCAAGCCCTATAATTAGGACCGTTTTAGATATCTATATCAACCTCTCTTCAGCCGATACCCATCTCTGAGAATACTGAGATGAGGTGGGTTTATTTTAAAGAGACCAAAAATAAAACTAGCATTTTTTTTAAGTAAGGCAGATTTATCTTTTAATGGGTCGCCTTTAAAAGCTCGTAAGTATCATCGTCAAAGCATTCATTGGGATGTTATATATATATATATATATATATATATATATATATATATATATATATATGTGTGGGGGTGTGGGGGGTGTGGGGGTGTATGTGTGTGTTATCACCCACATACCATTCTGTTTCGTTGTATCACAACTCATCAGTGCGGTTAGACTAGCACCTTTCCTTAGCCGAGGATTTAACTTACTACCATCACGTTGAAAGTCGGCAGTTCTACCCATCGACCCATGCGAGTGGCGCTCGTAAATGATCTCAACAAGTCTTCGTTTTAAAGAAAGATTCGCTCACCACTTTTATAGTACTCGAGCCACTATATATATATATATATATATATATATATATATATATATATTAATTTTTTATATATATATATTTATTTATTTTATATATATATATTTATTTTATATATATATATATATATATATTTATTTTATATATACACATACATACATATATACATATATGTATGCATATATATACATATATATACATATACATATATATACATATACATATATATACATATACATATATATATACATATATATATACATATATATATACATATACATATATATATACATAGACATATATATATACATATACATATATATATATACATATACACATATATATATATACATATACATATATATACATATACATATATATACATATACATATATATATACATATACATATATATACATATACATATATATATACATATACATATATATACATATGCATATATATATACCTATACATATACATATACACATACACATATATATATATATACATACATATATATATACATATACATATATATACATATACATATACATATATATATATGCATATATATACATATATATATACCTATACATATACATATATACACACATATATATACATACATATATATACATATATATACATATACATATATATACATATACATATATATACACATAGACATATATATACATATATATACATATATATACATATTACATATACATATACATACACACACACACACACACACATATATATATATATATATAGTTTAATGTGTAAGAGGAAAAGAGAAAGTTCAATTCCACAAAACCTCAACAATTATTATTGGAGCTTATACAATAGGACAACAAGAGTATGAAATGAAGACACAAAACTATATATAGGTAGATATAGAATGGATCATTTATTGAATAATGGAATATAGGCAAAATTTGGGGAATAGAAGGCACTCTTTATGCCAGGGCATTTCGAAGCTTAATGCTTCTCATCTGAAGAGTAGAGAAGGTGCTAGTTAGCATGTGGAAGATGCGGCGTCTAGCGTAAGGTTCATTAGAGACGAAAAAGATTAAGAGGAATTATAAAATGTTGGGGGAGGCTTTATTGAATTCTAAACAAATAAGGAGAAGCTTGTTATATATAGTATGATATATAAGATTATATATGGTCTTTAACATAGTGTTAAGATTAAGGGATATATATATATATATTAGGGTTAAATTGGGGGTGTATTGTTGCTGCGTGGTAATTTATTTTAACGGTTTGTGGGGGTGTCTATTTTCTGTTGAGTAGTAATTTTGATTGGTGCTACCTAAACGGCAAATGGCGGCTATAAAATCGCTTATAATTGGGGGGGGGGTTATGCAAGGTTGTAAAACTGAAAGGTAATATGCACCAATATATTTATAAGTTTCTTCTAATGATATAGGGAGTATGATCATAAGGGGGCGGTCGGAGTTTAGGATGGCAATGACTATGAGTGCGTTTAACTTGAGGCAAAAGGTTAAGGATACCCAGATATGGCAAAGTGGAGGAGTAAGGAGACAATTACTATTACTACTTATGAGAGTGGTAAAAATATACCAAATAATAGTAGGGTAATTATAATAGTACGAAAGATAATAATAATGAAAATTATAATAATAGTAGTAATAATAAAGCTGAAAATAAAATAGAAGTAAAATTGAAGATAAAAATAAAGTTAAAGATAAAGACAAAATTAAAGATAAACATTAAAAATAAACATTAAAGATAATATTACCAATAGTTGTGATAAAAGTAAATTCAAAGTTAATGTAAACAGTGAAAATGAAGATAATGGTAGCGGTTATGGGAGAAATGACGAGGATAATAACGGGGATAATAATAATAACAGCAATTATAATGATGATTATAATAATAATAATAACAATAATAATAATAATAGCGGTAAAAACAAAACAAGTAATAATAATGATCATAATAAAGATAGTAGTAACAATAATACTACCACTACCTCCACCATCACCACTACTACTAATAATAATAATAATGGAAATACTGTTAATAATAATTATTAGGGGTGCGTAAAAGAAAGGAATACAGACAAGTGGGGGTCAAAGTAGCAGGAAATGGGGTTGAGTAGTGAGGGGTAAGTGGTCCCGTTAAAATAAATTAAAATAAAACAATATATATATATATATATACATACATACATACATACATATATATATACATATATACGCATATACACATACATCTATCCATGCATACAAACAGATAAAAAAAAAGATGTAGAATAAGCCGTGAAAGCGTGAACAAAAGGGCTTGGGTTTAAATTAAATTAAAGGATTGCTTCACTGGGAACGGTAGTTTCAAGAGTCCACCTTAAAACTTTAAATTTCTTGAAGTTCGATTATAAAAGCCATCAAATTTATGTTTTTATGAACAAGCCATGCCTAGAAAATTGAATACATACTTTCTCGTTTAGTAACACGAGGGACAGACCCATCGAATCGGCTTAATGTAGTAGTTCTAATCTCCAAGAGATACAGAAAGCATAGTTTGTAGCTGTCCGTTAAAGTTCTATATTTCTCCATATATTTCGTTAGGGTGGTCTTGTATTTGTTCAACGGAGACACTTGTGATGGAAATTACCCGAAACTGGACTGGTTCAACTGTGTTCAAATCTAAGTTATATTATCAGTAGGAAGTGGCTTATGAGGGGTTGGGAACGCGCTTGGCTGGTAGTCGGAGAGGGTAAAAGAGGGATGGGATATGTCTGTATGAGTGACGGGGGTGGGTTAGGTTGAATCGGGGGAGCTTTTCTTTAGGTTATATTTTCGGTACATTTACAAGTTTTTGTGTAAATCTAATAGTGGGGACCAAATGCGCTGATTTTTAAATAATTTCTTATTTGGGGGGCGGGTTTGCCAGTGGGGTTTAGGGGTGGTGGTTAGATGGTTCTAAATTTAGGTTTTAAGTCTTTAGCCCTGGGAAGAGGTTTCTAAGCTATTTTTTCATTGGGCCTAGGTTTTATATTGCTTAGGTTATAATCTCGTTGCATCGTGTGCTAATTGGTGGTTTGGTCGCAATTAAACAGGTGGTATTAAGTGTACATATTTACGGGGATAGGGTTTGTTAGGCAAAGTTGTTTGTGGGCTTATGTTTAAAGTAGATATATTGAGGGTGTGCTAATATTTTATATTAAAAAGTTGAAGTTTTTTATGGCGATTTTTTCAGATTGCGAGTGCTTATGGGTGGTTAAAAAATGGGTTTGGGTGTTGTCCAATAGCCCTATACTAGGGGAAACGGTTAGTGATGGATATTGTTGCATTTTAAAGATGGAGAGGAATCGCAACAAGCTAGTTCCTGTCCGGTGGTGCATTTTCAGTGGGGTTAATTGCATTTACGTACCTGAACATTCCCGTCTGCCTACAACTGAAAATTATCTCTTGTTTTGAATTGAGAATGTTTAATTTTTTAGGCGCCGTTATAATCTCGGTCGCCTCTTCGTTACATAATATTTAGAGTCTTGGAGTTTCTTAGTATTTTCCATTTTAATGTAAAATCTATTTTTTTGTTTTAAATTTCTAACAAGGGTAGTTAAATCTTGCGTCTTTATTCATTTCATACTCTTGTCGTCCTATTATATATATATATATATATATATATATATATATATATATATATATTCAAGCAGACATTTATTTTTTTAATATTAATTTTAATAATAATAATAAATATATATGTATTCAAGCAGACATTTATTTTTTTAATATTGAATAATGGATGAAAAAACATTTAATAATGTCTGCTTGAATGAAAACATGCTGCCTAAATATACCAATTACAAATATATATATATATATATGTATATATATATATATGTATATATATATATATATATATATATATATATATATATATATATATATATAAATTCCCGTTCACATACACCTTTCACATACAAGGTGTATGTGAACGGTAATTTATATATCTATCTATAATCTCTTAATGTCTAATATATGTAGAAAAAAGCGGGTCATCCTTCGTAGGGACGTGATGTCCCTCAACAAATAAGGTTGTTCCGTAATCGTGTCTGGGAAGTCGGCTAATTTCAGTTAATGTTTGTAGATGTGATATCTACCGCCTGCATACCAGCAGTAACTATCTTAGTTGTATATGACGTGTTGCTTGTCACATCGTAGAATGTAGAACTGGATGAAAATATAAGAATTTAAAAAATCGAGGAATAGTCAATAGATTGCGCCATGACCCATATCGTAAGGTCGTCAGTATTGCACACTTCATGAGTGCGACGACCTGGGTTCGCGCCTATGTCGGAGCACGTCACTGATGAGATGCAGTACATCGAAACCCACTTTGGGTCTGGCGTTGTCCGTTGTCGATGCAATTGCTCGATTCTATCTAATTCTGGGTTCTAGCTTTATCTAGAAAGGTGTATGTGAACGGGAATTTATATATCTATCTATAATCTCCTCTTAATGTCTACTATATATATATATATATATATATATATATATATATATATATATAGTAATTTATAAAATATATATGGCGATTAAGCTACACTGAATATTCCGCGTTTCATCCACTCTAGTCCTAGAGTGGATGAAACGCCGAATATTCAGTGTAGCTTAATCGCCATATATATTTTATAAATTACTAACTAGCTCTACCTACGTATTGAGCACTTTTGAAGTAAATACTTAAAGTTTACGCATAAATCTATACTTTCGTATATTAATTTTATGTCAGTAAATTAAGTAGTTATATATATATATATATATATATATAGTTTTCTTTGGGGGGGGGGAGAAATCCAGAGTGCTCAATTAAAAGAAAAATCCGATAAATAATTTTGTATTTTGTGTACAGAAATTCCGGGCCTTGATAAAAAAAGCGAGGTAAAAAGTAAAACGAGGATTAAATGAAATAAAACGAGGGAAAGAGGACGAGAGAGAGAGAGAGAAAGAGAGAGAGAAAGAAAGAGAGAGAAAGAGAAAGAAAGAGAGAAAGAGAGGGAGGGGAGAAAGAGAGAGAGAAAGAGAGAGAGAAAGAAAGAGAGAGAGAGAGAAAGAGAGAGAGAGAGAGAGAGAGAGAGAGAGAGAGAGAGAGAGAGAGAAAAGCGTAGGTGATAGATAGACCGAAAGAGAATAATATATAGATATTAGGTTAAATATTTGCGTGGACAAGTCAAGCAGTTTTATTTGTACTATAGATGGATTATTGATTGTAGTGTTGAGTTTTCTTAACGGGATTCATTTTTGTATGTCATAATTCCATGCAATTTACGGACAAGATTTCTATTGCGTATTCCGCAAGTTGATTACAGTATTAGGCATCTTAGTGTTGGAAACCCACATTTAATTTAGTAATCGACTATAATTGTAGGGAATCCATTATTACTGTTTATTTTATAACAAGTTCATTAAGGAATATTTTTTGTGACGATTGTAATGATTTAGTTCTGAGGAGAAAATTGGTTATCGCAATTTTTTTTTTTATCGTAACAGATATTCACCTATATAATTTAGCTTGAAGAACATCCATCCCAAGACGAGTAAAATTAATTCCCTGGACGGACAAAACTAACTGTATTGTTTTCCCAAATTAATCGATAAGAAATAAAAAAAACAAACCTGATCGATCAGAAGACAAAACCAATCGATAAGAAAAGCTTCTTTTCCTGAAACAATATTAAGAAACATTTTCAATCATAGATTGCCACGGCTAAGAGCACCGAAACCGAAGAACGGAATCAAAGACTAAATCTGTCTTAGTCGAGCAGCGAAAGAAAGCAAGGAGACCTGATTCTAACTTACAGCATTAGCAATGAGAATTAATTAAAATATATTGATGAAAAGAAAATTGGTAAGAAAGTTGAATATGCTCTGATCAATTCATTGCAATACAACTCCCTCGACGTATCACCCCGTTTAGCAGCAAAATCTCACATCTTGACTTTAGAAGTCCCTTCCTTCCGGAAAGCTTTCTACTTTTTTTTTTTTTACATAGGCGTCACCACTTATCAAGGCCGATCGGCCACTCAAGGATAAGGGTTAAAGAGTGTAGAGTAGTCAAAAGGACAATATAGTAATCGATAGTAATGGAAGTTCGGTAAATTTGTTAACTTAAGTGGAACGGCTCATCAGAAACTTGTTTACGTTGGACTTGAAGACAACCATATTATAGACAGCCGGAAAGCAGGAAAACGGAAGACAATTCCACAGGCGTGCAGTTCTAAGAAAGAAGCTTTGATCATGGAATCTATGTTTAGGTTTAGGCACAGATAAAATATATTGATGAAAAGAAAATTGGTAAGAAAATTGAATATGCTCTGATCAATTCATTGCAATACAACCCCCTCGACGTATCACCCCGTTTAGCAGCAAAATCTCACCTCTTGACTGTAGAAGTCCCTTCCTTCCGGAAAGCTTTCTACTTTAATGACTCTTTTCATTGAAGGGTTAGAATTTGGAATTTTCGTCCCTGATTCCCGATTCCATGACTGCACTAATATGCACAATTATCCATGCAATGTAAATAAATATCTCGCTCATCTCCTGACATTATCTATAATATAAATCTCACTTGTCTGTTTAAATGTATGTATGTATGTATGTATGTCATTTTTGTGTCAGGTCATGTCATATGCTACTGGTACCATGTAACCCAGTATTACCTGCCTCATGGTCGGGTCACCGGCGACTAAACTGGTCCCCCCACCAGACTTGTTTGGTGAGGAGGGCGGCTAGTCTCCCTGGAGGATTAAAAACAAGACCTTCCAAGGGGCGAATGAATTCTTTTTCTGGGTCAACGGCCAACTAGCACCGTGTATATTTGTGTGTGTATATGTGTATTGGGGTGGAGAGGGCTCCCGTAAGCCATGGTGAAGGCAACCTTTCTAGGAGAAGCAAATCTCTGATTTAAAAAAACCATAAAGCTGGAGACCAGTACCCGCATTAAGCTGGTCTGCAGTTTAATTTGTTGCTGGCTATCTTGCTCTTGCTTGTTGCTGGATGTCAACATTTTGAACCGAGAGAGACACTAATCTGTCATACAAAGCTAAGACTCTGTGACATCATATTTGTATAGATACTCCCTCAGGCATTTGGGCTCATGGATTTTAAATGTCTGAGGGAGTGGCACTCGTCTGACAAGACGTAGCAATCATCATCATGTATGTCAAATGGCCTATTGATGCGTCAAGTGTGGGGTACTGTGTGCTTGTCACCTTCCTCTTCCAGTCCCTACCGCTGGCTAGCCTAGGCAAAAAGGAAGCAGAGTGCGTAAGTCTTCCCTGCCAATACATAGCCTCTCCATAGGAAAGCTCCATGTAGTGCCTCCCCGTGACGACACATGTAAATTGAGTACCTTGCGGACTCAAGCAGAACTACAGGAGACTCGGAGGTGGTCTGCCCCATGCGGCATGCCAGGCCCATCGTTGTATGGACAAACCCTGATGCCCATGAACAGGCACCCAGCTATGGGAAAATAGTACCACTGCCTTGTGGTTATTCGTTGGTTCGATAAAGGCTAAGGGAGTAAACCCTAACAGAAAATCTGGAGTGTAGCCCCACAGGCAGACAAGTGCTGTACTCAGTCTTGCTCTGGCAGCTACTGCAGTCAACCTGGTGCCGGACGTACTGGTACTTCCATTCCTCTGGGCAACACCAGCAAGACCGAGAGGGGGATTCTGACGATTGGGCAACCCAGTCTCTCCACAGATCTGCCCTGGCCAGCGCCCTGGAGAGAAAACTTCAGCTATGCATCTGTATAGGACTAAACAGGGGAGCGATACACACACACACACACACACACACACACACACACACACACACACACATGTATGTATGTATGTATGTATGTATGTCTTGCAAAATCTTTCGACAGAGGCGACGGATTTTTATGAGATTCATATCGGTTTTAAGCCCGATACTTCGGACGACAAATATCGAAAAATTGGCCAAAACGTTAATTCCTTCACCCTACAACTGGGCACCTTACTACAAGGAGGGGTAACTTTTTTCGCCGATATTTTGATAAGTCATCTCCTCTTAATTTAATTAAACTTTCGCCACTTCCGGTTTGGCGATGGATGGAACGGCAAAGACGTCACTTTTTTTTTTTTCACTTTCCTTCGTTTTTTTTTTTTTTTTTTTTTTTTGCTCAGCATACACCTCCAAACACCCGGGGCACGTCGGCCACCCAGGCTAGTGTACTATAAATATGGGTCAAAATATTGGCCCTTTACATCAAATATGGCCTGTTTGGAGGATGAACATGAATAAAAAGAAAGACAGAACTAATCGATAAGAAAGAAGTACTATTCATCTAAGAATATACAGCAACCCTTTCAACCAGCTATTGCTATAGCTAAACGTGCAAATATTAGCACTCCCGAGCATCGTCGTTACCTAAGCGAGATTATCTATATATTAATACGATGGCGTGTGCATTCTTTTGCGTGTCACGCTTACATCCGGGTCTTTTAATTATGTTCTATTTCTTGTCATAAATAATCTTACCAAGAATTCTTCACAAGTTTTGGTTTCGGTTTCGATTATAGCTGATGGCACTTTAATCATCTATTTTTTTTTAATAAATCATTTTATCAAGAATTCTGCACAGGTTTTGGTTTCGGTTTCGATTCTGACTGAAGGAACTCAACTTTATTTTCTCTTTAATTCTTGTTGCTTTGATGATGTCAGTTTCCAGAACTGCTAAATATTTGTTGTAGAAATAAATACTCTTGGAGTTTCGAATTTTTCCCGAGTGTAGGAAAAGTTATTTCGAATATCCGCGCGTGTTCTTTATTTCTTGAACCCTTTTGGTCGTCAAATGCTGTCTTCCAATGGCTGTTTTATTTTTAGAGTGAATTCGTTGCCCGGATGTTCGTCATTCATTTGTTGTTAGCAATTATTGTAGATTGATCCGGGAAGTTCTTGAATCGTCCTCGTCAGCCAGTTGTTGTAGACCCGTGCTAGGGGTTACAAATGAAAGAAACCACAAGTAGTGTAAAGTGTATAAAATGTAATATGTATTTATCATAAAGAATACAGGAGCCACTAAAGCGGTATGAGGGGAACGTGTTCGTAGCATGCAGTAAATCAAATATATAATAAATAAATTATACCAAAGGCAAGGTAAGTTGTTCTTCTACTTAACTGTGTAGGATTTTAGTGTTTTTACTTAATGTAAAATATTTATTCGGCTCGAAAAACAAGCATTTTCAAAGGGCGTCCACAAGAAAAAAGTGGCCGCATAACAAATGCATTGTGCCTACGTTTTCTTTGTGGTCGCGTACTTTATGAACTTGCTTGTTTTTAGAGCCGATGAAACATTTTACGGTACTTGTGCATTTTACGAACCAGACGTAACTCAGCATTTGCTCGGCTTTGTCCGACGCATTACGCCAACAACCGGATAAAACCGAGCGTTGGCGATAAAATAAAAACAACGCTACAACAAAATAACTGTACAATGAAATTGTAAAATGTGGAAACAAAAAAAATAAATAAGTAAAAAGCAAAAGCCTACCGTTCATTTATGTTTTTTTTTGGTTAGTCGGGATTTTGAGAAGAACGTCCCAATCCTAACGGAGGTCCATCGACGACATGTTACACTTCTACACCTCCAACCGTAACCGTCGGAAAGGCTTGTTCTCTTTGCAAGTACACAATCCTGGCCACCAAAATGTAAACACCTTTTCTCTTCTGCCAACAATTTCCGTTGCTGGCAAAAGTTTAGTGCAGCCTCTGGGGTCTGGAGCTGGTCTGCAAGGTTTGTAATATTCATAATCAAATCGTCAGTTATCTTTTTAAAACAATTTTTTTTTTAACTCTCTTCAAATAAGCGTTTCTTGAGTTGTGACTCTTCCAATTGATAGCGAAATTCTCGTCTGCTTAATCGGCAACGCTCGGTTATATCCGACTCTTGACGTCATACGTCGGACAAAGCCGAGCAAGTGCTGAGTTACGTCTGGTTCGTTAAATGCACAAGTACCCATTTTACATTTTAGTAAAAACACTAAAACCTTACCAAGTTGGGTAGAAGAGTAATTTATCTTGCCTTTGGTAACATTTATTTATTATATATTTGATCTTTTACTATTTTTTCGAAGGGCAGTGGACAGTAAAACATACCCAATAACGTTATTATTTAGAAAGCCAGTGTTAACTATTCTGTACTTTCACCTAACAATTTAATAGTAAAAGATAACTTGAATTTAACTTGAAAAAAAAAACAGTAAAACAAAAAAAAGCGAGGTACAATAAGTACATAATCATCTTTAAAACTATTCTGGGCTTCCATAACTAAAAGATCTCGTAAAAATTTAATGGTATGAATGTCTTCGTTCAGTTTGGTTGATTCCACTTAGTTCTGAAATAGGGGTGAATTATAGTTATATTGTTCACATAATGCCCTCATTTCTGCTTTCTATTTTTTTAAATTCCGTATTCACCCCAAACAAGGCACAGTGTCACTTTGATGTAGAGGGGTGCTACAGGAGTACTATGTAGGGAGTTTAGCAGCGAGATGTCTGTTCACATTACACTTGAACTTTTGCATGTCAGTACAGTTAGGGAAGCAGGAACTTGAAAGGGAGTTCCAAAGTCTAGCGGTTCTGGGGAAGAAACTATTAGAGTAGAAAGCTTTCTCATATTTAAGGATCTCTACTGTATAGGGGTGGGATTTTGCTGCTTGTTGAAGGGATACAAGGGCTTGTAGTTCGTCAGAGCATTCACCATTAACATATATTTCTCTTTATCTGCTCTACTTTTTCTTGAAAACTACTGAGGTGATCTGGTTGAAATTTTGCATGAACGTTTATGATAAGGTGCAGCAAACTAAGTATATAATACTCAGTTTATAATATAATACATAATACTTAGGTATCTGTTTGATACGCAGTTATTAATTGGAATCAGTCACCACAATACCACATTTACTCTCACTTTTCTTAGAAACTACTGAGCTGATATGGCTGAAGTTTTCATGATAAGGTACAGCAAACTAATTATGATGGTATCCATTTGATGCACAATTAGGGATTAATAGGATTAGTATTTAATGCAAAAATGAACAAATTAAACCATATTCAGCCATCAAATTTGGCATAAAATGCTCATATAGAGCAGTTTTGGTTCGGTAGTATCATACTTTCCGTTTCTTCCAGTTTTTTTTTCTCTCGTTATCAACAGTTTTCCATACCCAATTCCATTCAAATATCGTGGCTGAAGATTCTCGTCATGTTTATTAGCGTTTCTAATACTCTCTTGTTTTCATCCATGTACATTAAGTGGTTCATTCTTTCTTCTCCATTAATTATTAGAGAACAAGTATCCAGCTTGACATTTTTTTTGTTCTTCTTGTTCTTGTTCTTCATCTTCTTCTTCTTCTTCTTCTTATTATTATTATTATTATTATTATAATCTAAATATTAATTTATTTGTACGTCAAGTGTCTTAAAAAACAACATCATCGCAAACATTAATTAATGAGAAACGAATTACCTCCCTTTTTAATCGCTCTTCATCAGTTAAAAATCATTAAAGCAATGATATATATTTAAGAAGATTAGTTGGTTGGTTGGTTTTGTTTTACGTCATATCAACCCTTTTCATGTTATTAAATGCCGAATCCGGTGATTTTGAAGAAAATTTTTTTAATAGAATATATTTGTTTTTTGCAAGTCAGTTTCTATTTAACCCATAGTTGGGACCCTAACACGTACTACCACTCCGGGTCAGAGTGGACCTGGGAGCAATGGTAATTAAAGGGTGGCTCCACACTCCCCAAAGCCCACAAGCTGGGGCCTCACCACTGGATATATTTTAAGGTCATATCCAGGACCCCCATTGAGGGACTTTTACCCTCTGCAGGGGGGCAGTCGGCGTATTCTAATGCCCCACCGACAGGGCCTATTTAAGAAGAGGAAGAAGAAGACGCGGAACAAGATAAAACGTAGATGCCATGAACAAAGCTTCTTTCTTAGAACTGCACACCTGTGGAACTGTCTTCAGTTTGCCTGCTTTCCAGCTGACTACAATATGGCCGTCTTCAAGTCCAATGTAAACAAGTTCTTGATGAGCCGTTCCCCTTAAGTAATCCAATTTACCAAATTTACACTTTTAATAATTACTATGATATTGTCCGTTTGACCACTGTACATTCTTTAACACTTATCCTCGAGTGACATCTGTGCCTTGATAAGTGGTGAAATAAAATCCACTGCATCTTTCAGAAAGTTTCGCCACTGACCATTATCCTTTGTAAAAAAAAAAAAAAAAAAAAAAAAAAAAATTCCTCTGCAAAAGTTTTCAAAAGAACACATGGGTGTTGTTTTACGGTTACAAAGTGGCTATTCCGTTTTCTTTACGCACGATCAAGGAGTACGCACTCTTCCATGCCGAATTCAATTATGCCTGAAAATTCTGGTTGTGTTTACAAGCGTCTTTATTTCTAACATGATTCCCCAAAACGAAAATGTATTATTTGAACAAGGAATACAATTCATAGTACTTGCTCTTAACCCATGGATTTTCCTTAATCCATGGGTTTTCAGTGCAGGCTCATTTCCTCAGAGGAAAAGTCATTAGCAGAATATTAGATTTGATTTCAATTTTGCCATTCAGCACATGCATAGAAATTATATTAAAGATTAAATCAAATTAAACAATGAAATAATATGAAATTATGGTATCCGAGCACAGTGGAAACCTTTTCAATTAACTGACGAACTGCAAGCACTTGTGCCCCCACGATGACGTAAATACCCTCGACAAACCCAACAAGCAGCTAAATCCCAGCCCTACACAGTAGAGATCCCTAGATGTAAGAGAGCCTTCTACTCCAGTAGTTTCTTCCTCAGAAGACTTTGGAATTCCCTTCCGGGTTTCCTGCTTCCCCAACTGTACTGACATGCAGAAGTTCAAGTGTAACATGAACCGACATCTTGCTGCCCAACTACCTACATAGTATCCAAGTAGCTCATGCCCCTGACAGTAACCCACTAAAGTGGTAATGTGCCTTGTTTGGGGTGAAAATGTAAAACTTCTAACAACATCTATTCGTGGATTACCACTGTACGTAATCAAACTGCATACGGTTTCAAATTCGCTATTCCTTTGCTTCCAGCTTTCTTTTTCTCATCATCAGCAGTGCGCACTATTCCATGCCGGATATCCTGGCTGAAGATTCTGCTTGTGTTTATTAGCGTCTTTAATTCTATTCGACGAAATGTAGCATCCCTCTGCCTGTTCTACAAGCACTTTAACGGTGAATGCTCCGACGAACTGCAAGCACTTGTATGGAGTATTGTTGTCACATTTGGGCTGGTGCATCTGCTGCTAGTCTCTCGCTCCTAGACAAGGTTCAAAAGAGAGTCACCAACCTGATAGGTCCTGAACTGTCATCTAAGCTTCAGCCTCTGTTCCATCGACGAAATGTAGCATCCCTCTGCCTGCTGTACAAGTACTTTAACGGTGAATGCCCCGACAAACTGCAAGCATTTGTGCGCCCTCGACGTAAATACCTCCGACAAACCCGACAATCAGCAAAATCCCACCCCTTCAGAGTAGAGATCCCTAGATGTAAGAGAGCCTTCCTCTCCAGTAGTTTCTTCCCCAGAACCGCTAGACTTTGGAATTCCCTTCCGGGATTCCTGCTTCCCCAACTGTACTGACATGCAGAAGTTCAAGTGTAACGTGAACCGACCTCTTGCTGCCCAACTCCCTACATAGTACCCCTGTAGCTTATGTCATTGATAGTAGCCCCCTACATCAAAGTGACAATGTGCCTTGGTTGGGGTGAAAATGTAATAAAAAAAAATTCTCGATTATTATATAGATATGAAAATGTTATGAAATAGGAAACATTCAGAGAAAACTTTTTCGATAATAAACAGAAATATTGGAAAATCAAACAATTGCTTTTGGTATGTAGTGGGTCGGGGGCCATATTTAAAGATGACGGGAGTTCATATTGTAACAGGGTACTCATAATGTAACAGGGTACTCATAATGTAACAGGGCACTCATATTGTAACAGGGTACTCATAATATAACAGGGTACTCATATTGTAATGGGGTACTCATATTTTAACAGGGTACTCATATTGTAACAGGGTACTCATATTGTAACAGGGAACTCATAATGTAACGGGGTACTCATAATGTAACGGGGGTACTCATATTATAACGGGGTACGCATAATGTAACGGGGTACTCATATTGTAATGGGTACTCATAATGTAATGGGGTACTCATAATGTAACGGGGTACTCATATTGTAACGGGGTACTCATAATATAACGGGGTACTCATAATGTAACAGGGTATTCATATTGTAACAGGGTACTAATAATGTAACGGGGTACTTATAATGTAACAGGGCACTCATATTGTAATCGGGTACTCATAATGTAACGGGGTACTCATAATATAATGGGGTACTCATATTTTAACAGGGTACTCATATTGTGACCGGGAACTCATAATGTAACAGGGCGCTCATAATGTAACGAGGGTGCTCATATTGTAACGGGGTACTCATAATGTAACGGGGTACTAATATTGTAATGGGTACTCATAATGTAACAGGATACTCATAATGTAACGGGGTACTCATATTGTAACGGGGTACTCATAATATAACGGGGTACTCATAATGTAACAGGGTACTCATATTGTAATGGGTACTCATAATGTAACAGGGTACTCATATTTGTAAGGGGGACTCATATTGTAGTGGGTACTCATAATGTAACAGGGTACTCATATTTGTAACGGGGTACTCATATTGTAATGGGTACTCATATTTGTAACGGGGTACTCATATTGTAATGGGGTACTCATATTGTAATGGGGTACTCATATTGTAATGGGGTACTCATATTGTAACAGGGTACTCATATTTGCAATGGGGTACTCATATTGTAATGGGTACTCATAATGTAACAGGGTACTCATATTTGTAACAGGGTAATCATATTGTAATGGGTACTCATAATGTAACAGGGTACTCATGATATAACGAGGTACTCATATTTGTAACGGGGTACTCATAATACACAAATAACGATTGTAATGATCAGGGCGACATCTATATCTATTACATCATTATTTCATCTTTATCCTGTTTGTTAATCGTCAAAACTCGTTGGAACCAAGTTGCTGCTCAGCTACTTTAGACTTGATGAACTGAGCATACGCGTTCTTTATTAATCTTTTGCTCTGGTTGTTAGCGGTTCTAAAGGCGGCTTTAGTTCCAGAACAGTTATTTTGTTGAAAGCAATGGAAATGGTAGATTCTGTGCGCAATGAAGTGAACTACGGTTAGCTGATTTTTTTTTAAATTTCTTGGAGGATATGAAGAGGTCTACACCGACAATTAACCATTCAGTCAGTCAAGTTTGATACTAAAGAGGACACGTTCTTTTTAAACATAAAACGCAGAGGTATATCTAATATGAATGTTTGGATGCTATCCCAATCAGCAATCAGATATCGATATACTCAACGACGGGGCGGAACATCTGATGACTTATTGCAGTGTTGCGCGTAGATAATTTAAAGATGGCGGGAGTTCATATTGGAGTCAGGTATAACGAGGATACATATAACAGGGATCGACAGCAATGACGAGTGTGACATTTATATCTACAAGTTAGAAAAGCATTTCATCCAAGGCATGAAAATTGTTAAACAAAATGTTTTTACTATAGGCTTTAAAAATAAAGATACAAGATTCAATTTGAAATTTATTCATCTTCAAAGAGCACTTTTATAAATTTTACAAAGTAAGGTATAAAAAGTAAGGTATAAAATTTAAGTAAGGTATAAAAATTAAGTAAGGTATAAAATTTAAGTAAGGTATAAAAATTAAGTAAGGTACAAAATTTAAGTAAGGTATAAAAATTAAGTAAGGTATAAAATTTAAGTAAGGTATAAAAATTAAGTAAGGTACAAAATTTAAGTAAGGTATAAAAATTAAGTAAGGTATAAAATTTAAGTAAGGTATAAAAATTAAGTAAGGTACAAAATTTAAGTAAGGTATAAAAATTAAGTAAGGTATAAAATTTAAGTAAGGTATAAAAATTAAGTAAGGTACAAAATTTAAGTAAGGTATAAAAATTAAGTAAGGTATAAAATTTAAGTAAGGTATAAAATTTAAGTAAGGTAAAAAATTTAAGTAAGGCATAAAAATTAAGTAAGGTATAAAATTTAAGTAAGGTATAAAATTTAAGTAAGGTATAAAATTTAAGTAAGGTATAAAATTTAAGTAAAGTATAAAATTTAAGTAAGGTATAAAATTTAAGTAAGGTATAAAATTTAAGTAAGGTATAAAATTTAAGTAAGGTATAAAAATTAAGTAAGGTATAAAATTTAAGTAAGGTATAAAAATTAAGTAAGGTATAAAATTAAGTAAGGTATAAAAAGTAAGTAAGGTATAAAATTTAAGTAAGGTATAAAAATTAAGTAAGGTATAAAAATTAAGTAAGGTATAAAAATTAAGTAAAGTATAAAATTAAGTAAGGTATAAAAAGTAAGTAAGGTATAAAATTTAAGTAAGGTACAAAATTTAAGTAAGGTATAAAATTAAGTAAGGTATAAAATTTAAGTAAGGTATAAAAATTAAGTAAGGTATAAAAATTAAGTAAGGTATAAAATTTAAGTAAGGTATAAAATTTAAGTAAGGTATAAAAATTAAGTAAGGTATAAAAATTAAGTAAAGTATAAAATTTAAGTAAGGTATAAAATTTAAGTGAGGTATAAAAAGTAAGTAAGGTATAAAATTTAAGTAAGGTACAAAATTTAAGTAAGGTATAAAATTTAAGTAAGGTATAAAATTTAAGTAAGGTATAAAATTTAAGTAAGGTATAAAAATTAAGTAAGGTATAAAATTTAAGTAAGGTATAAAATTTAAGTAAGGTATAAAAATTAAGTAAGGTATAAAATTTAAGTAAGGTATAAAATTTAAGTAAGGTATAAAATTTTAATTTAAATTGAACCAAAAAATTATCTTGGATTTATTTGATGTAATGTATATTCCGTTACAATTTAAAAACATTATCTTTCATCTAGCAATTAATGATATAGATATATAATTTCCAATGATTTTTTTTTAAAAGTGCAACAGAATGTACATTACATAAAATAAATCCAAGGTAATTAGTATTGGAGATTTGATAAAATGTCTTATTTAGTGTCTTACTTAAGGGGCGGTTAATCTCTCTCTCCCTCACACACACACACAAACATATATATATATAGGGAGTTAGTAAATTCATTATCACACACACACACACACACACACGCACACATATATATATAGAGAGTTAGTAAATTGATTAACACACACGCACACACGCACACGCATATATATAGAGAGAGTTAGTAAATTCATTAACACACACACATATAGGGAGTTAGTAAATTCATTAACACACACACACACGAACACTCACACACACACGCGCACACACACACGCACACACACACGTACACACACATATTGGGAGTAAGTAAATTCATTAACACACACACACACACGCACGCACGCACCCACACACATATAGAGAGAGTTAGTAAATTGATTAACACACACGCACACACACACACATACGCACACACATATATATAGAGAGAGAGTTAGTAAATTGATTAACACACACATACACACACATATATATATATACATATATAGGGAGTTAGTAAATTCATTAACACACACACACGCACGCACACACACACATATATATAGAGAGAGAGTTAGTAAATTGATTAACACACACATACACACACATATATATATATATACATATATAGGGAGTTAGTAAATTCATTAACACACACACACGCACGCACACACACACATATATATATAGAGAGTTAGTAAATTGATTAACACACACATACACACACACATATATATATACATATATAGGGAGTTAGTAAATTCATTAACACACACACACGCACGCACACACACACATATATATAGAGAGAGTTAGTAAATTGATTAACACACACACACACATATATACATATAGGGGGTTAGTAAATTCATTAAGAGAGAGAAGAAGAAAGAAAGAAAAATGGGGTTAAAAGGAAGGCAGTATAAATTAATACAATTGAATAAAAGCGACGAATGACAATGAGGGTGTCAGAAAGCGATATTTCATATTTCAGAGCATTTGAAATTGCGTAGAAGCTCTCTTAAATTTTCAGGGTTTTTTTTCGACTGATGAGATCAATAATGATCGAAACAGTCTGCACATCGTTGCGAGATATGACCATATTTTCGCAAATAAAATTAAAAAAATATATATAAGTAAGTGAGAACTCTATATACCATAGTATTTCAAAGCCTAATGCTTCTCATCAGAAGAGGAAAGAAGATGCTAGGTAACATAATAGAGATGCAACGTCTATAATCAAATATTGAGGCTGTTTGGAAGAACTAAATTGATCTCTGTGATATAGGAGGAGTATAGTCTTTATTATATATATATATATATATATATATATATATATATATATATATATATATATATATATATATATACTAGCATTTCGGCCCGGCGTTGGCCGGGTGTTTGGAAGTGTATACTGAGCCAAAAAAAAAAAAAAATTAAAAAACGCTCAAATTTTTTTAACTTTGACCTTTTTGGTAGAGTTCTCAAAGGTTAAATCATTGAACTTTGACCCCTTAACAGCCAAATTTCTGTCCGAAAACTGATCGCATCGATTTTCCCAAATCTTAGTACTCTGTATATCAAATTTCGAGTCTGTAGACTAAAAATTGACAGAGTTATTGCGTAGGGAAATGTACACAGACAGACACACAGAGACGTTCACGTTTATAGGTATACTAGCCCGGGTGTTTGGGGGTGTATGCTGAGCAAGAATAAAAAAATAAAAAAAGGTTCACTTTTTTTTAAATTTTGACCCCTATTATAACCCCTTAACA
The DNA here is from genome assembly GCF_053919585.1 of Euprymna scolopes. Lineage (NCBI taxonomy): Eukaryota > Metazoa > Mollusca > Cephalopoda > Sepiida > Sepiolidae > Euprymna > Euprymna scolopes. The sequence continues at coordinate 108,160,744 of NC_136527.1, read as the reverse complement.
TTTATTGTTTTGGGCTGAAATCGAGTTATTAAGTTAGATCCATGTCCAAGGAACCTATGTCTAAAATTTCAAGTGTTTAGACCCAAAATTGTTGGAGGAGTTTGGTAGAGTTCTCAAAGGTCAAATCGTTGAACTTTGACCCCTTAACAGCCAAATTTCTGGCCGAAAACAGATCGCAAAGATTTTCCCAAATCTCAGTACCCTGTATATCAAATTTCGAGTCTGTAGACAAAAAATGATAGAGATATTGCAAAGTAAATTTACACAGACAGACAGACAGACAGACAGACAGACAGACAGACATGTTCACTTTTATAGATATATAGATATATAGATATATATATATTTACATAGAAGTCACCACTTATCAAGGCCTGGAAGTCACTCGGGGATAAGGGTTATTGCGTGTACAGTAATCAATGGGATAATATCGTAGTAATCGTTAGTAATGGAGATTTGATTAAGTGTCTTACTTAAGAGAGCGGTTTATCAGGAATTTGTTTATGTTGGACTTGAAGACATCCAAGTTGTAGTCAGGTGGGAAACAGGCAAGCGGAAAAGAGTTCCACATGCGCGCACTTCTAAGAAAGAAGCTTTGTTCATGGAATCTACATTTTGATTTAGGCACAGATAAAGAGTGAGGAAAATTAATGACAGTGGTTTCAGCTAGATGGGTGTTTTTCGTGAAAGATTGGCGAGGGGAGACCATAGATTGGAGCTCAGACGAGCACTTCCCATGGAAATAACGATAAAACATCGACACGCTGGCAACGTCCCTTCTGTGGGAGAGAGGTTGCAGGGAAGAGAAAAGCGCATCACCCACTAAGCTATGAAGTCTATTTTGTACTCTGTCAAGGCAGGATAGGCTGTTTTTAGCAGTCGTGCCCAGATATGGCAGCAGTACTCCGTATTTGGCTTATATACATATATATATATATATATATATATATATATATATATATATATGTGTGTGTGTGTGTGTGTGTGTTTCTAGTAATATGTATCAATCAGATTTCTTTTGCCTATTTAACGATATCCGCTAAATAAATAGCAAACCATTCAGAACCTTTATTACCTGGAAGGAATAAATCGAAAATGAACGGACAAAATTCAAAATGGCCAGTTGTGTGTGATTCAACAAATAGACAAATTCAAAGAAGAAAAGAAAAAAAAAAAACAGATTACAGGGGGACATGGCAGAAAAAGAGAAAAATATGGAAATGGAGGAAAAAAATCTTTTTATTTATCCGTAATGAACCATCATCGGTCGAGTACGAACGATCCCGATCGACATTAGGTCAGTCGAGCAAGAAAAAAATTGCAAATGACGGCGGGAGAGGTCACGATGAAGTCTGATCACGTCACCTGTCTCTTAAACAAAGCCCGTGAGCATTAGGGACGCATGCGCAGTTCGTTTATCTATCGATATGTCTGCGCAAGCGGGTTGCTGGGCTGACGCGTGCGCAACATTTTAATAAAAAGTATTTTACATTTATGTTGACGAATTACATCAAGAATCAATCAGGAATTGCTAGACATAAAACGACATACAAGTGTCTTAAAGCGTATCACATTTTTATTTTAAATTTATACAAAAATTCCGAAGAATTCAAATCTCTCTTTCTCTCTTTCATATATATATATATATGTTGCGGGGTTCAAATCGTTCGACTGGTGTTAATCGTGACACCCTGCGCTGAAGATTCCCGAAAGGATGAAACACTAGTGTCTGTAGGTATTTAATTTTTACAATAAAATATAATTATGACAGTACCTTTAAGAAATTCGTTTCTTATCGTTGAGCACTTTCAGTTGAATTAAAGTCGGTCAATTTAGCTCTTATGCATAGATCATCGTATAACGATTAGATCACTGTCTGACTGGCGTAAATGAACATTTAAAATTAAGATGTTTAAATTCAACGTTATTTGACGCAGTTAATGGTAGCCGAATGGATTAGGTCTCCGCTAATTGAACCAGAGATGGCTCGTGTTGCGGGGTTCAAATCGTTCGGCAGGTATTAATCATGACACCCTGAACTGAAGATTCCCGAAAGGATGAAACACTAGTGTCTGTAGGTATTTAATTATCATAGTAAAAAATAATTATATATATATATATATATATATATATATATATATATAAAAGTGAAAATTGTGTGTCTGTCTGTGAACTTTTCCCTAACAAATAACTCTGTCAATTTTCAGTCTACAAACTCGAGATTTGACATAAGGGGCATTGAGATTTGGGAAATTTTTTTTAATCTATTGTCGGCCAGAAATATGGCGGTCAAGAGGGCTAAGTCCAACGATTTGATCATTGAAACTCTACCGAACTCCTCAGCCAATTTTGGGTCTAAACACTTGAAATTTTAGATGTAGATTACTTGGATATGAATCAAACTTTTAAGTTGATTTGAACCTAAAACGAGAAATGTTAAGGGTTCAAAATTGGGGTCAAATTTAAAAAAAAAAACTGACCTTTGCGGTCTCGGCCAAATTACTCAGCCAATTTTAGGCCTAAATATTTTAAATGTTACATAATCTGCATTCAGACATAAGGCAAGATTTTAATCATCCTTTTGCCGAAAAATATGGCTGCCAAGGGGTCAAAGTTCAAAAGAGCTTACCTTTGCGGTCTTATGAAAACTATTCAGCTAATTTTGGGTCTAAACATTTGCAATTTTACATAAAGGGAATTCAGACATGCAGCAAGCTTTTTAATCAGTTTTTGGGTAAAAATTTGGCTGCCAAGAGGTCAAAGTTTAAAGAGTTGACCTTTGCAGACTCTATCACCCCCCCCCGTCAATTTTGGGACTAGACACTTGAAATTTTAGATGTAGGTTACCTAAGCATGAGTCAAACCTTATTATATATTTATACATATGCATATAAAGTTATGAACAGTGCATAGGTTCCGAGCAAAGCCACGCTTAACTGCTAGTATATATATATATATATATATATATATATATATATATATATATATATATATATATATATATATACTAGCAAAAGTATCCGTCGTTTACTGGGTTAAAAAAACAGCCTACAGTAAATGGACTCTAATTTATTAAAGTATGATAGATTATGAAAAGGAAGGGTTGCAATGAGATAGCTTCGAATTTGGGAGTATAAAAACCAAAGCAAAATATGATGAAAGTAAAAATAAAATAGATAAACCCAATAATTTATTATACCATACCTGTTCACACTGAAACACGTATCACAATATTCTGTGGATCTATATTAAACAACCTTGTTAAACTTTGTGACATATTTCCATTCTATGGAGGTCAGGCGCGAACATACACGCCATAATTTTATTATACCATATTTCTTCAAACTGAAACATAATTATCAAAGTATACTTACGCAGATAGATATGAAAAGTCTTTATTAAAGTTTGTGCCTATTTCCATTCTATGGAGGCCAGGCGCGAACGCAGACCCCACAATTTTATTATACCATTCCTATTTAAGTTAAAACATACTTATCAAAGTATTATTATGTACATCTATATCAAAAACACTTGTAAACGTTTTTTTTAATTTTTAAATTTTTTATTTCCATACTTTGTGGACCAGGCGCGAACGCAGACCCCACAATTTTAATGAACCATTGTTCTGCCAGATCAAACATACCCATTCCTGTGTCTCGAAACATTTTCTGTCATTATATGTGATCAGTTTTCTATAATAGTCAATCATATAGGAGCCTATTCCTGACCAGACACACACACATACACACACAGACATTGATATTTATATTATAGAAGATATATATATATATATATATATATATATATATATATATATATATATATATATATATATATATATACTCGGGTTTTTTATATTCAAAAGTAATGGACTAGTGAATTCAACGAGGTTGTTAGATAGTGCTCAATAAAAAGAGCTGATAATACTTGTTTATTGTTATATAAACATGCTCACATCCCGCTGCTACAAACAGTCACTTGTTTCAATCAGATATCAATGTTCAATGAATATTTGAATAGTCAAGTCGCTGCCTGATGATATCTGTTGTTTGATTGAAACAAGTGGCTGTTTGTAGCAGCGGGATGTGAGCATGTTTATATAACAATAAACAAGTATATATACACACACACACACACACACATATATATATATATATATATATATATATATATATATATATATATATACAAATATGTATATATGTACACATATATATATATATATATATATTGAAAAGTAGCCCGATCTCTCTATTCTTTCTAATTACGATGAACTGACACCACAAGACAAAATACAATTCTTTTTTCCAACTAGATGGCGCTACATACCCCTCAAGGCTCACAAATCACAGAAACGAGTTTATGACAGAAGGAAGAACAATAAGCAAAGGTTTACGGCCACCACGTTCCCCGGACTTGTCATCATGTTATATTTATCTTTTGGTTACTTTAAAGCAAGACAAAAATTTTATGCAAATAATCCTCGCAATCTCGACCAACTAAAGGAGAACATTGCCAACGCTATCAGCGAAGATCTACAAGTATTTTAATGGTGAATGCTCTGATGAACTGCAAGCACGTGCCCCCACGACGTAAACACCCTCGACAGACCCGACAAGCTGCAAAATCCCATCCCCACACTGTGGAGATCCCTAGATGTAAAAGATCTTTCTACTCCCGTAGTTTCTTCCCCAGAACCGCTAGACTTTGGAATTCCATTCCAGGTCACTGCTTCCCCAACTGTACTGACATGCAGAAGTTCAAGTGCAACGTGAACCAAAATCTTGCTGCCCAAATCCCTACATAATACCCCAGTAGTTGTTTCCCCTGATAGTAGCCCCCTACACCAAAGTGGCAATGTGCCTTGTTTGGGGTGAAAATGTAAAAAAAAAAAAAAGTGCCCAGAAATGCATTGATGTCAATGGGGAACACTTCCAGCAATTTTTATAACATTAAATGTAATGTAAACAATTAAAGAATGTTTCTTCTCTCTATTACACTTTCTGGTCGACTTTTAAGTGGGCCACATTGTGTATGTGTATGTGTGTGTATGTGTGTATGTGTATGCGTATGCGTATGTGTGTATGTGTATGTGTGTATGTGTGTGTATATGTGTGTATGCGCGTATGTGGGTGTGTCTGTGTGTGTATGTGTGTGTATGTATGTGTGCGTGTGTGTATGTGTTTGTGTGTGTGTGTGTATGTGTGTATGTGTGCGTGTGTATATATGTGTGTGTATGTGTGTATGTGTGTATATGTGTGTATGGGTGTATGTGTGTGTATCTGTGTGTGTATGTGTGTGTATGTGTGTGTGCATGTGTTTATGTGTGTGTATGCATGTGTGTATGTGTGTATGTTTGCGTGTGTATATATGTGTGTGCATGTGTATGTGTGTATGTGTGCATATGTGTGTATATGTGCATATGTATGTGTGCGTATGTGTATGTGTGTGTGTTACATGATAAGGGCTGTCCCCTTTTCATGTAAGTATAAAAATGGAGAATTTAGTTTAAAATGAAAATGAAATAGCATAGGCGAAATTCGAACCTCGTAATCTAGGTTTAGAAATAGATTACGTGTGAGAATTTAAAAATGTAAAACAAACATTTGTTTAGAATATAGATAAATATTTCAAGGAAAGAATGTGAACTCTCAAGTTTGTTATGAAATTTTAAATTGAAAGAATGCAGTTCATAAGATAATGTTTTAACATATTGAATGTAGGTTAAAATTCCTTTTGTAGAAATAGGAAAAGTTTTGGACACGTATGTCCAGAGCACGTTAAAGAAGGCACATGTTTTAACATGTGTATTACGTCACGGAAAATAGAAAGTTCTAGGAGTTGGTCAGTCAGTGAGAAAACTCAGAGAGAGACTCGTCTAGGAGCGAGACGTCACGTTGAAACTAAAATGTGAGACTTTGAATTCTTAGTGATGGAAACACGGCCGTGTGACGAAATAAACCATCAAGTGTTTTTTGTAAAGCTCGTCTTGTCTTATGATTCTTACGAAAAGGTAAAGTGAACTTGCATTATATATTTGTGTTATAAAATGTCTTTACATACACGTCTCAACATCATCATGTCCGAACTGTCTGAACACTATGTAATCACTCAAAGAGCTTCTCTTTCTTCTTCCAATTCAACACAATTAAAGAATGAACATTTAATATATAAGAATCTCTCCTAACATGAACAATCTCTCTAAGTCTACAACAAACATCTATCTCTCTCTGAGTCTGTCAACATCCCTCTCTCTTCTAATATACCCCGATATGCAACATATACATATTTTGGTGTACGTGACTAGTCCACTCATGCAAGGGTGGTTTAAAAAAAAAACAAAAAAGAACCGAACCTGGGGTCGATACCACGGAAAAAAAAATTAAAAACACAACGTTTTAAAAGGGCCCAAGATAATTAAAAATAAATAAATAATACCACGGAAAAAAAATTACACGATCACAGAAATGCGAAAAAAAAAGAACAAAAAAAAATTGAACACACACGCACACAGAGAACAAAAGATACAAGAAATATTAAAAAGAAAAAGAAGAAAAGGCCGATATGCCGTAAAAGAAATCCGTAGTAATGAATGGAAATATAGTAAACAAGTCACCATGCGTAATTCATTGATAAATGAATTGGGTTGTTAAAAAAACACACACACACATACACGCAAAGGCAGAGATTGGGGTCACCCAGTATTGTTTTGAAATTTGTATGGAGTGTCAATTAGAAATTTGTGTCAATATGAAATCGTTTGGACGAATTGTTGAATGTAATCTATCAATCAAAACAGGAATTTTCCAAAGGTCGCATGTAGTCTCTGAAACAGCGTGTAAAAATTGTTTGGAAATGCGTTTTTGTGTTCATAGTTGAACTTTTCGGCTTTTTGTGTGTTCATTTATTTTGTTTTTGAAAAAAAGGGACAAATTTTTGTTTTGTGTCAACGGACTTTTGAAATGTATAATGTAACGAATTTTTATTATTTTTTTGTGTGTTTTGTTGAAAAATGCTTAAATGTATTAAGGTATTTTTTTATTGAAAATGTTTTTATGATGTTGAACAAATATTGTAATTTGTCTTAAATGTATCTAAATGCTATTGATTTTCACAGCAAGCATTCAAAGTCAGCAGTAAATATACATTAGATTTAAACAGTCTAGGAGAAAATAAAACTAGTTAAGACGTATGGTTGGCTTACAGATTCAGTTAGAATTTTAGAAGGAGGACAAGAATTAAAATTACGTAAACGGGTATTTGGAGAGTTTTTAGATGTGATAAGCCGTAAGAAAGATGTTTTGTTTTAGCAATTGGTTTTTGCTGTTTTTTTTAGAGATCCTAAAAAATTTTCTCCAAGAAAAGTGACTTGGTAGGGATTGATAAGCACAAGATGTGCCCCTATACGAAAAATTTGGGAACCTGGTTAATTAAGTGCTTAAAATAAGCTGGTTGCACGTAACGACTCCAAGCAAAGTGGTAAGACTTGGCTTAATTAATAAACAGGCGTTGGAAAGAATACGAAAATTCTTAAGGGGACCAGTAAACCGAGGATAGGTAGTCCCGAGGCAATCACATATAGCTTAATGAAGTAAGAGACATGCAAAAATATGCCGTAGATTACGTAAGAAAGATATAACCTTGTATTTTTTTTAGAGATGCATGAATGTGGGATATATCTGCTGGATCTTGGAGGCTCTGGTGAGAGAAAAGAAAAATCACAAAACAATCGGGCTATTAGATAGTATTTAGAGCGCTATTAAGGTGTTGGGCGCGAAAGGTGTTAGTTAGTTAGGGGTGATATTTCTAAATCCTCGTCGAAGTTTCAAGAATCCAAGCAAGGAAATCCGAGTGAATCCGTATGAGAGTAAAAAGGGATATCTTAAACTTCTGAAGCCAACCACAAAGATTTAAGTATATGAGCTTTGGTATGCCCCGTATAAGATAGTTATTGAAAAAAACAAAAACAAAGCCATACTTGATAAGACTAACCATGCGGAAAGAGAGATCAGAACACTTTTGAGACGAAGGAAGTCGTCCATTTCGAGAAAGGTGAAAACCTCTAGTCTGCGGCATATGGGTGGCTGGAAAATAGCTGATGTGAATCATAGGTAATGACCCTACACCCAAAAAGTAAATGCCACGAAGATCGGAAAGGTTCTGATCTTATAAAAAAATAAATAATTGTGAAGTCGGCCGTTAAGGGCTGACTGAAAGAGATTTGTTTTTTTTCGTTTGTTTTTTAGCCTGATCTTTCTAGCCGTGTGGTTGTGTAGATGTAAAAATAAAAAATGTACTAAATTTTAAAATGCATACATTTTTATTTTGTGAAATATGGAAGGGAGGGATGTTACATGATAAGGGCTGTCCCCTTTTCATGTAAGTATAAAAATGGAGAATTTAGTTTAAAATGAAAATGAAATAGCATAGGCGAAATTCGAACCTCGTAATCTAGGTTTAGAAATCGATTACGTGTGAGAATTTAAAAATGTAAAACAAACATTTGTTTAGAATATAGATAAATATTTCAAGGAAAGAATGTGAACTCTCAAGTTTGTTATGAAATTTTAAATTGAAAGAATGCAGCTTATAAGATAATGTTTTTAACATATTGAATATAGGTTAAAATTCCTTTTGTAGAAATAGGAAAAGTTTTGGACACGTATGTCCAGGGCACGTGAAAGAAGGCACATGTTTTAACATGTGTATGACGTCACGGAAAATAGAAAGTTCTAGGAATAGAGAAAAAACTTTAGAGTTGGCCAGTCAGTGAGAAAACTCAGAGAGAGACTCGTCTAGGAGCGAGACGTCACGTTGAAACTAAAATGCGAGACTTTGAATTCTTGGTGATGGAAACACGGCCGTGTGACGAAATAAACCATCAAGTGTTTTTTGTAAAGCTCGTCTTGTCTTATGATTCTTACGAAAAGGTAAAGTGAAATTGTATTATATATTTGTGTTATAAAATATCTTTACATACACGTCTACACATCATCATGTCTACACAATGTCTGAACAGTGAACACTGTCTCCTCACTCAAAGAGCTTCCCCTTCTTCTTCCATTGTACACATCTAAAGAATGAACATTAAATATATAAGAATCTCTCCTAACATGAACAATCTCTCTAAGTCTCTTATTACAACTTCTCTCTCTCTCTGAGTACATCAACATCCCTCTCTATAATAAGACTCTCTCTCTCAATGGAACCCCTATATAACATGTGTATGTGTGTATATGTGTGTGTATATGCGTGTATGTGTGTATGTATGTGTATGTGTGTGTATGTATGTGTGTGTATGTGGGTGTGTGAGTGTGTGTATGAGTGTGTGTGCGTATGTGTGTGTATGTGCGTGTATGTGTGTATGTATGTGTATGTTATGTGTGTATATGTGTGTGTGTATGTGAGTGTGTGTATGAGTGTGTGTGTATAGGAAATCTGGCTAAAATAATTATTTTACCACTCCATCAAAATTTAAATAATTACGCCAAAATGATTCCCTCGTAAAATGCGATGGTGTCGTTTGCCATTGGAAGTTAACCGGAGAAATGACCCATTTCGTCCATTTTGATGAGACAAAATGTTATTTACTGGCAAGTTTTACGTAAATTAATCGATAAAAACGTCGGAATTTCATTAATTAGCAGATGTCGTCCATCGTCCAAAACAAAACCGGTTTCGAAACGCTCACGTGCTTAAACTTATGTGACAATATATATATATATATATATATATATATATATATAGATAGATATAAATTCGTATTCCTGTCTGTTTGTTTGTTGTTTGTTTGTTCACAATTCGATTAATATATGCAAAACGTGTCTTACTTTAATCTTTCAATTATTTCTATATATATATATAGTATTATACTTGCAAAAATATACAATTAAGAGATCACCTTATTTGCATATGACATTAAGAAAATCGATTTTACTAAATAGCGGTATCTTAGTTAATGTTTTTAACGAGATAATTATTTTAAGTATTCTATTTAAAATTGTTATTTAATAAATTTTAAGCAGCAATTATATTGATAATATATTTAATTTAATTCATTTTGGAATTAATATTTTCAACAGAGCGACCTTTTTTAAAAACTTTTTTTAGAGTTATTTGCTCCTAGATGATATCAATAATAAAAAGAACAAACGTTCGCCAAATATCATTTGGTAATTTCATTAAGTTTCTAGCTGGAAAAATAATTCCGTGTAGTTAGAAAAATGTTTGGCTTTCATTTTTATTTTTTTTAAATATTAAAAAAAGCACTTACGAAAAAACTGAACAGATTTCATTTGTTCGTTTTATTCCTTAAACGGAGCGTCGTTTAATACCTAAAAAATGTAGATCTACTGCCCCCCCCTAAATTCCACAATTTACACTTTTTCGTGTTAATTTCATCGATTACAAACTTAATTTTCTAATTAAAAAGTTTAACCCCTAAAAAAATGGATATCTATTTTTTTTTCAGCCTAATACATTTTAACAGCCTTTATAAATATTATGAGAGAAGAAATTTTGAAAAAAATAAAATAACATGTTAGAGTGAGGGATCACTTTTCCATATAAAATTAATGTAAAATGAGCACCCGCTTTTTGGCCACCAAGCGTTCAACGAGACATGTCACCTCTAGCTATTTTTCAAGTTTGGCGATTGAGGGCGAGGGCAAAAATTGACAAATACAATATGTTTTTACTGGTGGTGGGCTGGAATTACATTGGAAACATAAAATAACGATAAACTTAATTATTTTTTATGAGACCATTCTCTACTTTCACCTAAAAATTTAATAAACAAAACAAACCCCAAAATATGACAAATTAAATTTTTAGTGGGGGATTACATAGGAAACATACAACGACAAATAAAAAGCAAATCGAAAAGCTCCCCCCTAAAAAAACAAATTGAAAATTTCCTTTATTTACAAAAATAAAAAAATGTCAGTAAAAATGTGACCTTAAAAAAATAAAGATAAATGTGCAGTGTTCCATATCTGTTTCAATTCTAGAGACAACCGAATATCTTTCTTCTGTAGTTGTCATGGCGTAAATATTAGTAATGATGAAATTATCGGCGTAAATCAAATAGCTTAAAAAAGGCCAATCTGGAAAACCTTAGAAAGGCCAAATTTTAAAAGCAATATAGCTGCCTCAAATAATAAATATAAATGATAAAAAAATAATAAAAATGAAATTTTCTCTGGTTTTATTTCAGCCTTTGGGTCTAACAATGTGTTTTGTATAAAAATAGTTTTTATATTTTTTTTTGTCTGGCAAATAATTTACGCCGCTAAACTACACATTTACCAAAATAAAAAAATAAACGCAGGCATTAATGTTTATAAACGTTATTATTTTAGGTTCCCAAAATCGTGAGATTTGTTAGGACAATGATCCCTTCTGCCGAAATAGCTGGTGGAGAGGGTATCAGATACTTCTTTTTGGGGGGCGATTACATTTACATGTTTTTATCCGTTCTTTTATTTTTGAAATTGTTGTGGGGGTATCCACGTTACCCATGATGGAAATGATTAATATAGCAGGCGTGTTTCAAGCGGAACTTCATATCAAACCAGGCATCGCCGCATACCCATGCTAGTAATATATATATCTATATATCTATATATATAAATATATATATATATATATTTATATATATAGATGCATACATATATATACACATATATACATACATATATACATATGTACATACACATATACATATATACATACATATATACATACACACACAAACACACACACACACACACACATATATATACATATTAGTGTTGCGACGATTTATCAGTTTAATAATAGTATAGTATTTTACTTACATTTTTAACGATGTCTTCTGGAACGCTTATGTTTTTTTTTATTCAATAATAAATATATTTTTTACATTTAACGCTACGAGTTCGTTTTTTTTATTGTGCCATTTTATCTTTATTATTTTACATTTGAGGAAAAACAATGAATGCCGTTTGTGATTTATCAGAATCGGGAATCAGAACTTTTCCGAGTAATGGAATCGGAAAAATATGTGCCTATTTTCCGATGCAAAAAACGATTCCTGTATTTATATTTTATTTAAATTTTTTTAAAAGTCTTCTACGGCTGGTAGTAATAATTAAATAATTAATTGTTTCAAATGTCCAGTAAAACAGAAATTGATAGATCACCCTGTCACGAGTGTGTTTTGCATTTGAGGAAAAACAATGAATGCCGTTTGTGATTTTACGGAAATCGGAGCTAAATAACCATTTTATAGTAAAATATTAAGAGATTTATAAAGAATACGACCCGGTAATTGTATCGGAATCTAGAACAATATTGAAATCGCCCCATAACTTATATATATATATATATATATGTGTGTGTGTGTGTGTGTGTGTGTACTATAATGCTCCTCATCTTGAGTTGAGCATATTGAGAAGTGATACACGAATTACCATTAGCGTATAAAGCGATGCTCTTTGTTTAAACAAATCGAGCTTAGGTATTTCGGACGATGTCAAAACATCGTTAATTCACAACCCACACAGGAGCCGCCGATAGCGTAGTGGTTAGAAGGCTTGACTGTCGTACAGACAGTTGGGTTTCGAGATCCTGGCTTAGGGTAGTTGCCTGTCTAGCCGCACTGATGGGCTGTGAAACAGCGAAACAGTACTGTATGTGGATGGCTATATATATATATATATATATATATATATATATATATATATATATAGTCATATATATATTAGTGAGAGGACGATTCGAATATTTTTCCAGATTCCGAGACAATTACCGATTTCGTACTAAATCCCCGATTCCGAGACAATTACCGATTCCGATTCTTTATAAGTCTCTTAATATTTTACTGTATAGTTGTGTTTTTTCTCCTATTACCGTAAACACACACACAATGTAAAATGTGCAGAACGTAAAAATATACTCGCGGTTTTAAATCAATGAATATTTATTATCTTATGATTATTACCAGCCCCCCCCCCCAAAAAAAAAAGAAGATAGTTAAAAGAATCATTTTGGAATCGAAAAATCAGTACAAATATTTTCGATTCCGGTATCGATTCCGATACCCACTAATATTCCGATTTTTCCGATTCTCGATTAATCATCCAGACACTAATATATACAGTGATGATCATATTTATTGGCACGGTAAATTTTGAACAAGGGGTTTTTGCAATTATGTTTGTTGTTCCTTTGTTATTTATTTTTTCTAAAATCCGATTGCTGCATCGGAAAGGCCAGTTAAAAATACATAATATACTTTGTTATTTTCTTTAATTTAATCCCTTTTTTAGAATTTATTAGACAAAATTTAACTTTTATTTTACCGTGCCAATAAATATGATCATCACTATATATATATATATATATATATATATATATATATATATATATATGTGTGTGTGTGTGTGTGTGTGTGTGTGTGTGTGTGTTGAATATGAAAACTAGTGACTGCACATATGCAAACATGTTTCAGTGACCACCCTGCTAGGGAAAATCACATCACCAGGCCATGAATAGTAGCCACTAGTTTTAGTATTCAACATATTCATATCGCTCTGTCTAAACATGGAGCACTCTTTGGAAGACCCATTGTGTGTTTTTTTTGTTTTTGTTTATAAACTAAACAATACTACCAATAATATAATTATACTAGACTACCCATGACCCGTGTGGTCAGTATATATAAACTATGAAATTAATGTATGAGCGTGACACTTTTGACGTAAAGAAAATAGTTGTTTGTGACATAACAGAAACGTTTCTATGAAAGTATATTAAAATGAAAAAAGAATATAGATAGATTTCTATGAGTCGTTCTGTTTATAATTGTTTATTATTGAAAATAAAAACTACTGAACAGATACCATAATACTTAAAGTTAAATTCAAATTTTGAAATATCTTTTAATTTAAACGTGAAAAAAAATTGGGTCGCTGAAAACGTACACAGTAAAACAATACATTGTAAAGTAGTAGATTTTTTTGTAAGAAAATTGCGTTAAAATAACATAAACGTAATACGGAAATGAATGATGTAAAAAATGCAGTAGTAGAGTAGTAGTAGGGAAAATACATGTCAACCAGTAGTAGTAATAGTAGGATAAGGAAGAGGAGGCGTAGTAGTAGTAGTAGGAGGAGGAGGAGGAAGAGGAGGCGTAGTAGTAGTTGTAAAGAGGAGAAGTAATAGTAGTAGCAAGAAGAGGAGGCATATTAGTAGTAGTAGGAGGAGGATAGTGCGCAAGCAAACAAGTAAACAACCAGTAGTAGTAATAGTAAGATAAGGTAGAGGAGGTGTAGTAGTAATAGTAGGATAAGGAAGAGGAGGCGTAGTAGTAGTAGTAGTAGTAAGAGGAGGATGCGTAGAAGTAGTTGTAAAGTGGAGAAGTAATAGTAGTAGCAAGAAAAGGAGGCATAGTAGTAGTAGTAGTAGTAGGAGAATAGTGCGCAAGCAAACAAGCAAAAACGACAGAGTTTTAGTATTATATATATATATATATATATATATATATATATATATATATATATATATATATACTAGCAGTCCGCCCGGCATTGTACATTGTAAAATACGCTTAAATATGATATTTTAATTTGATTAATGCAGATTTCATATTATAATATAGTAATGGTTAAAAAAAAAAACTGACTCGTATGCCACTCCCGAGAATTGAAACCAAAACTTTTAGCTTACGATTTAGTTATTTCTTTGACGTCAATTCCGGATCTATGAAGACATCCTTCCTGCGACGCTAAAAATTAAAACACGAACCAATAGCTATTGGGTCTTTAGATATGTATGACAAGGTTTTCTAAAGTAGCTTGAATATTAAAAAAAAATGTAAAAATTAAAATAATTAAAATTAATTTATATTCCCGGATTAAAAAAAAAAAACTAAATTAAATTTAACCGATCGCAGATTTAGCACCAACATAATTCGACTACTAAAAAGAAAATTTATTTATAATTTTCCATATAATGACAGGAAATATATATATATATATATATATATATATATATATATATATTATATATATTACTCGAATACGATGTCCAACATGTTAAAAATATACCATTTTTTCCATATAATGACAGGATATATATATATATATATATATATATATATATATATATATATATATATATATATTTCATGATTTTCTTGGGGGGGTACAAAACTTTATTAAGGCAATCATGAAGGGAAGACGTATTTCTTCGGAATTCATTTTATATTAAAAAAAAAGCCCGAGGAGAAAAGGAAAATGGATAGCGTCTAAAAAATAAAAGAAGGGAAATAGAAGAAAAAAAATCAAAACGAGTCAATTGACATGTTTCGCCCTCACTCATCAAAATTTGAATCGAGGGTTTTATTTTTTAGTAATTTGTTTTCCTTAAAAAAGAAAATTTATTTATAATTTTCCATATAACGACAGGAAAGAAATATATATATTTCACGATTTTCTTGGGGGGTATTTAAGGCAATCCTGAAGGGAATAAAAGAAGGGAAATAGAAGGCAATCCTGAAGGGAAGACGTATTCCTTCGGAATTCATTTTATATTAAAAAAATGACCGAGGAGAAAAGGAAAATGGATAGCGACTAAAAAATAAAAGTAGGGAAATAGAAGAAAATCAAAACGAGTCAATTGACATGTTTCGCCCTCACTCATCAAAATTTGAATCGAGGGATTTATTTTTAGTAATTTGTTTTCCTTAATGATAAAATCTGAAAAAGGGAAGGCTTCCTAAGGCGAACGTGAACAGTCTCCAAGACTTTTAGATGATATACGGAGTGAGCTCGACTCAATATGGAGAAAGAGTCGATGCTGAAGTTCGTTGCACAATCCCGGTATTTAATAAAGTGTTCCGTTATAGCGGATCCATATGCGTTGTTTACAGCGTCGGTAGGTAGGAATGTTCCATTCCTGATTTTGCTCGATGCATGTTGTTGTATGCGACTTACCAATTTTAAAGACGTTCGACCTACGTAGTCGGCACCGCAACCACATTTAAATGAATAAATGAATAAATGACATTACTAACATGATGAGGGGGTAGAACATCTTTTTTATTGGAAGCCATTAATGGTTTTGTATTATATGCAACACGAACATTTGAAGCAAAATAACATCCTTCAACAGTTGAACTAATTTGTTTGGTGAATTTTTCACTTACTTTCCCCGACCATGGCAATTGAATATAAACCGGTCATTTATCCACCATATTGGGTTGTGTTCGTAAAAAATCTGCTCTTTTCCTTTTAATGGTGGTTTCAATTACATCTAAAGGATACCCATTATTAGACAAAGCATCTGTTATTGTATTTAATTCCTCATCCAATTTTTCTGGCGAGCAGATCATTAGGGCACGATGTGTTAATGTCCAGATTAAATTATATTTGCGCTTGTTATGGCAGAATGAATCCCAGCGTGTATACAGCCCAGTGAATGTTGGTTTGCGATACATCAATGTAAGGTAACTAGATGGAGTTTTCGTGACATCGAGAAACGCCAGGGCGGAATTATCTTTACTTTCATATGTATACTTTAACGCCGGATGCATATTGTTTAGTAACGAGAAAAATTCGTTTGCCTCCGAATTACTATCAAATAGGCAAAACGTGTCGTCTACATATCTAAAATAGACCAATGGTTTTATGGGTCCGGACATTAATTTTTCCTCATGGAATCCTACAAAAATGTTGGCCAATGTGGATCCCAACACGGAGCCCATCGACACGCCATCAATTTGCCTGTACATTACATCATTAAAGTTAAATTCAACGGATGTAACAGCAAATTTAATTAGTTCAACAAATACATGTTCAGGAACGGAAGGTGTTGGACTTTGGCTGCGATATAAAAAGTCAACACAAATATCTATCGTTTCTAAAACTAAGTAAATAAATTGTCATGCGAACACATAAATGGTGGACAAATGTTTGTTTAAATAGAAATTTGTCGAGATAATTTACGGGCGCCGCTCCCGTGGGTCGATCGGTAGAACTACTGACTGTCAACACGATGGTTCTAGGTTCAATCGTCGGCTATATATATATATATATATATATATATATATATATATATATATTCATCGGCATACAGTCCTGTTTCGTTGTATCACAACTCATCGGTGCCGCTAGACTAGCACCTCTCCTAAGTTGAAGATTGAACCTAGAACCATCGTGTTGACAGTCAGTAGTTCTACCGATCGACCAACGGGAGCGGCGCCTGTAAATTATCTTCACGTACATTTATAAGCTACAATCAACATCCAAATGAATGCTTTGACGATGATTACGGTTTTCAAAGGCGAACAATTAAAAGATACATCTGCCTTACTTAAAAATTACTAGGTTTATTTATGGTGTCTTTTATATAAAAAAAAACACCCAATACTTTTGCTGATGAGGAGATTTTGTTTTAAAAAAAACTATATGTCAAAATTATTGTCCGTGGCTTAATGTCTATCACAATAAAAACATCGTTTCCGAAACGATCGTACAAATTATTGACTTTGTTGTTGTTCCTTCTTATGAAACAGATTTTTAATTTTTAATTCTAATTTGAATTTTAAATTATCAACCACCTTACTAAATATTAAAGTAGCTCTAGGATATTTGACTATTAAGCTTATCATATATATCTGAATTACAACGAGCACTGTTCTTTTCGTGTATGTTAATTAGATTAGTAATTTTACATTAAAATACACTCTGCTCTTTAGATTACTATACTAACCCCCTTTAAATTATATATATATATATATATATATATATATATATATATATATATATATAGTAAGTTATAAAATATATATGGCAAACTTACTAACAAGCTCTACTTACGTATTGACCACTGTTGAAGTAAATACTTAAAGTTTACGCACAAATTTATACTGTCGTATATTAATTTATGTTATTAAATGAAGTAGTCACACACACACACACACAGACACACACACACACACACACACACACACACACACACACACACACACACACACACACACACACACATATATATATTAGTTACAATCTAAGTGGGCGGACTTTTTTTTACATATATTTAACACATTTATATATACAAACACATATATACATTATTAAACATTTATTTGAGCCTTCTTCTAAATAATATTAATTATGAGCGCAGCCGGAACAATTTGAAATGTTTGGGATAAATGTTTACTAATGTATATATGTGTTTGTATATGTAAATGTGTTTAATATATGTAAAAAAAAAATTAAAAAAAAAAGAAGTCCGTCCACTTTACTTGTAACAAATTACCACGTGACTAGGGGAATATATATATATATATATATATATATATATATATATATATATATATATATATATATATATATATATATATATATATATAGGGTGACCCCCAAAAAACAGAGGACATTCAATTGTTTTTCTGAGCATTTTACAGTCAGAAAAAAAGGCCAAAGACCCTAGTGTTTTGATGTGTTTTTTTTGATATAATAAACTAGTTATGACCAATGTTTCGTTTCATTCGGACAAAACGATAAGAAACGGGGGCCTCATTAGAGTTGAGGCCTGTTTCTTTGGGCTACCCTGTATTATTATATATATATATATATATATATATATATATATATATGTGAATAAAAAGGAATATATATATATATATATATATATATGTGAATAAAAAGGAATATATATATATATATATATGTGAATAAAAAGGAATATATATATATATGTGAATAAAAAGGAATATATATATATATATATATGTGAATAAAAAGGAATATATATATATATATATGTGAATAAAAAGGAATATATATATATATATATGTGAATAAAAAGGAATATATATATATATGTGAATAAAAAGGAAAATATATATATATATATATATATATATATATATATATATATATATATATGGGTTTCGAATCCTAGGTTCGGGTATGTCTCGCTGATGAGCCCAAATAAAGGCAAAACTCGACTCTCTATATATAATCAAATGTTCGGAGGCCGAATCGAATGTATTCTAATGACCAATTAGTAATTTATTGGCAAAGACCGTTTCTATAAACTTGCAATAAATAAGCAGACAAGTCTTACACTTAGCACTAATACTCCCTTCCCCCCTACACACCATTCGGATATCGATACCAGAGCCGATCATCACAAAGACGCTTAATTTCCCGTCAGATAAATGGAAGAAATTTTTTCTTTTTTCGTTTATTATTCATTTTTTTTTTTTTTAGTCACCTTGGCAACGCTTTATCCGTTCTTCGGCCTTTTACGGTCCGGTTCAACGCGACGGTCGACTAGCCTCATCTTACATTGGACGAGTACAAGCATCGCATGTGAAGGCTTCGTCCGTCGGTCCTTCAACTGTCCTCTAGTTTCTTAAGTCAGGAGATGGAACACCCTCCCATGCTTTCCCTTTTTCTTCTTTACTCTAAGAAGGAGTGGTTAAAGTACAGAGTGGAACGATAAAATTGTCGCTCTAGATAAGACGATATGATTCCATTTCCGTTTGATGAAAACCGGTTTTCTTTTTTGCGTTACAGACCATTTATTAGTTTACCAGTTGTGTACAAATCCCAACACTGAAAGTAACACAATGTCCAACGAGCGTTCAATGTTCAATTCTCTATCTATATAAAAGCCAAGTACGTCCAAGGATGGAGTACTGCTGCCACATCTGGGCAGGAGCTGCTAAAAACAGACTATCCTGCCTTGACAGAGTACAAAATAGACTTCGTGGCTTAGTGGGGGATTCCCTTTTCTCTTCCCTGCAACCTCTCTCCCACAGAAGAGACGTTGCGAGCCTGTCTTTGTTTTATCCTTATTTCCATAGTAAGTGCTCGTCTGAGCATTAATTTCTGGTCCCCTCTCGCCAATCTTTCACGATAAACACCCGTCTAGCTAAAACCACTGTCAATAATTTTCCCCACTCTTTATCTGTGCCTAAATCCAAACGTAGATTCCATGAAAAAAGCTTCTTTCTTAGAAGTGCACGCCTGTGGAATTGTGTTTCGTTTGTCTGTTTCCCACCTGACTACAACTTGGATGTCTTAAAGTCCAACATAAACAAATTCCTGATGAACCGCTTCCTTAAGTAAGGCACTTTATCAAATCTCCGATTACTATTATGCCATCCCATTGATTACTGTACACGCAATAACCCTTATCTCCAAGTGGCTTCCAGGCCTTGATAAGTGGTGACTACTATGTAAAAAAAGATCGGAGATGCGCCGCTATGCAACTCATGCTCTCTATCGATCCCAGTTATGACAACTGGACCATTGCCAACACCCTAAAAATGCATCGCTGGATTGCCACAAATGACAATGACGTGCACAGAGTGATGAAAACAACGTTACTGGCTTTCCTCTTTTTTTTCATTTTTCTTAAACTTTTTCTTCTAGGGGATAGGACATCCAACCAGATGTCTGACATTTACCCCTATTTTAGTGAGTCCAACCAAGAGATCTTTTCAGGATTCTAGCCGTCCCTTTCAGTGCAATCGTTTGTATTTCACTTGCACTTGGTTCACCGGGTATGCTTGCTATGTACTTTTTAAAGTTCTTTTTCATAAGCCCAGTTGCTCCTATGATGACTGGTATAATTGAAACGTCTTTTAATTTCCAATTTCGTTTCATATCATACATAAGTCCTTGATACTTTGTAATCTTTTCCCTCTCAGCTCTGTTAAGCCCTGTATCATTGGGTACACTGACCTCTAACTGGCCAGGATTATGGTCTTTTGTGTGGTTTAAAGTGAATGCCACACCATGCCACCTCACATCCTCGAAGTCGGCTTTAAAGTCAACGCCAAAGTCTATGTGCTAGACCTGCTGAAGAGTGTGGTGATTCCCTGATGCAATCAGGTGACCGCTGGTAAACTCTGGATGTTGTAGCAGGACTCGGCGGCAGCAATAAATCCAAAGAGGCTCAGGTTTGGTCTCAGAAGAATTTTTTTTTTTTTTACATGTTCACCCTAAACAAGGCACATTGCCACTTTGATGTAGGGGGCTACTATCAGGGACATAAGCTAAAGAGGTACTATGTGGGGAGTTGGGCAGCAAGATGTCGGTTCACGTTTCACTTGAACTTTTGCATGTCAGCACAGTTTGGGAAGCAGAAACCCGGAAGAGAATTCCAGAGTCTAGCGGTTCCGAGGGAAGAAACTACTGGAGTAGAAGGCTCTCTTACATCTAGGGATCTCTACTGTGAAGGGGTGGGATTTTGCTGCTTGTCGGGTTTGTCGGGGGGTGTTTTACGACTTTGTACATTTCTCTTACTGTCCTCCTCGATCTGAACCCGCTGGACTACGTCGTCAAACGTCGAGAACATCACCAACACGATCTCTCATTACACTAAAGCCAGCCTGATCGTCGCAATCCACCAAGCTCCTGTCGGTGCTTGTGGAAAACGCATTCTCTTAGTTCCGGACCCGTATCGATACGGTGATTGAAGCTAAAGGCGGCTATATTGAATAGCTGTCAGCTTTTACATAAGCAAGTTAGCTGTATTGATTTTTTCAATAAAAGTTTTCTTTAGGGCGACAAATTTTTCGCCCCTCCCCCTGTAGACTTGATTTTGATGTGATCTTGTGTCTAAACTCTTGCAACGTGTCGGACTCGGGTACCTGTACGGAATTTCAAACTAATGTATTATAGTGTACCAAAAAGGCACCGAAACAGTGTATGTTGTATAATCGTATAAATATTGATATGTGTACTTGGGACGAAGGGTACATCCTTATGTGTATATGTATCACTAAATGTCTATTGTTGGTGATTCTTCACTGTTTGAACCCAAGCTATATTGTTGTTGTCTATTTATGATATATGATATATCTATATCTAATTGTTCATATGCGGGTGTGTGTGTGTGATATTGGACGTACCTTAGCTTCATGCGTCGTTGATCTTGTCCACCTGTAATTCATCTTGTTCTTGGAGGCGAGACTGGAACCTGTTTGGACGAATATTCATTCGATTCCACGAACGCTGGTTGGTTTTATATAGTTTTTATCCACTTTCCAGGTGTCGCTCGCAGAAGAATGTCTTTGCTTGCGTGGTTTGCTTCTAGATCTGTATTTTCACACACGTCAGCTTCCATCCCAGTGAAGTGGGAGACGACCTGTTAAACCGTCCGCTCTTCTTTACGTCCAAATTACAACTATCTAAGATCTCCAGCTAACCTGATCACGTGACTCCCACGCAGATCCGATCAGCTGACCAGCACTTCCGGTAAACGTGTCTACAATATGATTTACCATATTTTGACAGATCCTATAAATATTCTTCATCTCATCCCCCCCCCCATCCATCTCTTCAGTTAGATCGATAGATAGACCGAGATGGATGAATACAGAAATAGACAACTAAATAGATAGATCGACACTTTCTTGTATTCGAACTATTAAATAATATTAAAACCGTGATGAAAAAAAAGAAAGAAAAAAATGGGCTTTCGTAGGTTACACAACGAAGTATGAAAATACCTCCATTGGAAGATCTGCGGAGAAATGCAACTTGACACATCGCCAAACAGTTAGGAACATGAGCCACCACCGATAACATCAAATGAGAAAGACATGCAGGCAGGCAGATACATAAAAGAAAAGGCCATCAAGCTAGATATTGTAGTTCGAAAGAACTGCACTCAGTGTTGATGTCACAGTTTCGAATAGGAAACAAAATTTACGGCCTTTGATGTGCAGCCGTAGATGGTAGTTTCATCAGGATAAATGTCTACGAATGATATGATTTGGAAGAGGGAAGGGCAGTAGCTCTTGATATATCTAAGGCTTTTGATAGGGTATGGCACGATGGTCTCCTCATGAAAATACAATCCTATGGTATTACTGGACGAATGCTTAGCATAATTAGACCCTTCTTAAATGAGAGAAGACTCCAGAATTTCCTCGATGGGCATACGTCAAAAATATAAAAAAATTAATATAAATGCTGGAGTACCTCAGAGATCGATCCTTGGACCTTTATCATTTCTGATATTCATAAATGACTTACCTGATAAAATTGTCTCTGTGATTGGTATATTTGCCGACGACACAACGCTATAGCAGGCGTGGGGAAAACTAATGAGCACATATCTAATGTAATGGCCGAAACCATAGAGGAAGACCTTCAGTCTGTAGTGGAATGGGGTCATAAATGGATGGTAACGTTCAACGCTGCCAAAACAAAGCTCGTTTCCTTTAATAATTACATGAAACCTTACCAACCACCAATAGCTATGGCTAGAGATATTTTAACTGAGAGCTCCTAAGCAGCAGCCTTAGCAATGATCTTAATGTATCTATTCCAACTCATATTTCATGTGAACGTCAAGTTCACATGAAATATGAGTTGGAATAGATACATTAAGATCATTGCTAAGGCTGCTGCAAAGAAGGTGGGCTCTCTCTACCGTGCTAGGAAGTTACTTTCGCCTGAAAGTATCCTGTACCTCTAAAAAGCCACCATTCGCCCATGAATGGAGTACTGCTGTCACATTTGGGCTGGTGCATCTGCTACTAGTCTCTCACTCCTGGACAGGGTCCAAAAGAGAGTCGCCAACCTAATAGGTCCTGAATTGTCATCTAAACTTCAGCCCCTATCACACCGACGAAATGTTGCACCCCTCTGCCTGTTTTACAAGTATTTTAATGGTGGATGCTCTGACGAACTACAAGCACTTGTACGCCCTCGGCGAAAATACCCCGACAAACCCGACAAGCAGCAAAGTCCCACCTCTACACAGTTGAGATCCCTAGATGTAAGAAAGCCTTTTACTCTAATAGCTTCTTCCCCAGAACTGCAGGACTTTGGAATTCTCTTCCGGTTTCCTGCTTCCCCAACTGTACTGACATGCAGAAGTTCAAGTGCAATGTGAACAGACATCTTGCTGCTAAACTCTCTACATAGTACCACTGGAACTTAGGTCCCTGACAGTAGCCCCTACATCAAAGTGGCAATATGCCTTGTTTGGGGTGAAAATGTAAAAAAAAGGAAGAGAGTTTGACCCAGGATGGATGCCTAAGGGACTCATGCATTAACTTTGCGCATTCAAGCATTTTTATGCACAATTTAATTGTAATTTTCTTTTATAATCATTGTTGTTGTTAAAACGATAGTTAATCATTTATTTCTCCAAACAAATTTCCTGTTACTTCCGTTCAGTACAGTGGTCGGCGGAAATGGCAAGTCCCATGTTCACCGTAGAATCTTTTCATTGTTTTCTTTAGAATTCCAATAAATGTATTGCTTAACCACATGTGTGGGAAAACAATTAAGACACGGAGTAACATACACCCCACCCCCTAAAGAACATGCTACCGAGAAAGGATTGTGAACTTTATTAACGATTCCGTAATTGTTAATAAAATTCACGTGGTTAAATAGTCAATTGTTAACTGTACTGTACTGTCAAAAAATAATTTGTATTTTAAACTATCAATTTTTTATGGTTAAATTCGTTGTACAGCTGTTGAAGGTCACAACTCTAAATTCGCTCATGCTACACAAAAAGCAGAGGTTTGTACCAATTTTTAACTCTTATTGTTTGTTTACGAGTAGTGATCAATCATTTAAGCACAGTTCACAATCTTTTCTTCGATCCAACCATATTTGGTATAAATAAACTTCATTCCATGCCTGATTTGTCCACCGAGTTTCAGTCATGAATATCCAACAGTCTTTCATTTAGCACCAATCAATGTTAGGCATCACTTCAACATTTTTCTGACTCTCTCTTCGAGCTGGAGCATGTGGTGCAATGGAGACAAAAGTAGGTTGAAATGCAAAAAAAAAAAAAAAGTTTAATACTTTGAACTGCTTATCAACCTATCAGTGTTCCATGATACATAAAAGTAAAAATGTTTGCGCTCACTATGGCTGTCACCGTTTCAAATGATTACGACCGCAATTTGAAATGTTAGCTATTGGAAGGCAACCCCGGGGGTGTGTCATTCGATGGGTTGCACACGCGCTAATGGATTCACTGTAAATAATGTGAGACTTTCCACTATTGTCTAATGGAATGCCTAATTTGACCCAGAAATATTTGAGAGGATATCGGTCGAAGGTTGAAACAATATATAAAAGAAATATTAAACAATTCAATAGAAAAAGTGTGCGTGAGAGAGAGAAAGAGAGAGCGATCGTTATTTCCATGGCAAGTGCTCGTCCGAGCTCCAATCTCTGGTCCCCCTCGCCAATCCTTCATGATAAACACCCGCCTAGCTAAAACCACTGTCAGTAATCTCGCCCACTTTTTATCTGTGCCTAAATCAAAGCGTAGATTCCATGAACATAGATTTTTTCTGAGAAGTGCGCACCTCTGAAATTCTCTTCCGTTTGCCTGTTTCCCACCTGACTACAACTTGGACGTCTTCAAGTCCAACATAAACAAATTCCTGATTAATCGCCCCCTTAAGTAAGACACTTTATCAAATCTCCAATACCAACTATTACTACGATATTATCCCATTGATTATTGTACACACAATAACCCTTATCCCCGAGTGGCTTACGGGCTTTGATAAGTGGTGATCCCCATGTAAAAAAAAGAAAGAGAGAGAAAGAGCGAGAGAAAGAGAAAGAGAAAGAGAGAGAGAGAGAGAGAGAGAGAGAGAGAGAGAGAGAGAGAGAGAGGCTCGTTCCTATTTCCTCACCGCTCGACAACCACCTTACCCCGCACCACCGCCTTTCAGAAATGTCAAAACACAGAATTATCGTCAGAAGCTTATTTGTCAGTGTGAAATAAAAGCAATATATTTTTGTAGATTAACTGTGTTGTGTTTTTTTTACAGCGCTGTCAGTGTGTATGGATATATTTTGTGCTGGTGACAAAAGTATGTGTTAACATTTATATAGATTGGACAAATGCATTTTTATATCCGGCCACAGCGAGTACGTAACACAAATACTAAGACCTTAATAACGACTTGAAAACAACAACTGAGTGAATAAGTTATGTTAGATGTTTTTGTACACTCTCTTTAAGATTTGGTTCTCCTTAATCGTGGTCGTCGTCGTCATCATCATCATCATCATCATCATCAGTAGTTTAACATCCGTTTTACATGCTGCATGTGTTGGAGAGTTTTAAGAAATTGACTTCCAAATTAACATTAATTCTGGCTAGGTCTTTAGTTATTCTTGTTTCTCAGACATTAAACGGAATATGATGATTCTGCGTGACCAACCACCATCAAAGGTTGGAATTCTCGTTTAAACTAGCTCGTGTTGCCTGGGATGCATTAAATATATTTTAGTTTATTAATTTTTTTTTTTACACAGTGGTCACCACTTATCAAGGCCCGGAAGCCACTCAGGGATAAGGGTTATTGCAAGTACATTACGTCAGTGTGGAGATTTGATGAAGTGTTTACTTAAGGTGGCGGTTCATTAGGAATTTGTTAACATTGGACTTGAAGACATCCAAGTTGTAGTCCTGTGGGAAGCAGGCAGACGGAACAGAGTTCCACAGGCGTACAGTTCTAAGAAAGAAGCTTTGTTCATGGAATCTGCGTTTTGATTTAGGCACAGATTTTAGAAGTATAGCACGAACATGCACAGATTAAAAATGAAAGTTTGATCAACTCCAAGTAGAACCAGTGTTAGCTATCTTACTTGGGCTCTACTGAGAGTGTAGGGCTATATGTCGTTTGTTTGTATAATTTGTCGTGCTATCTTTATATGGGAGACTAGCCATACGCGTCCGGTAGTAATGTTACAGGAAAATGGCTGTCCGTCTTCCATGGAAATAAGAAGAACATTAGATAAGTGAAAATGAGATTAGGATAAGCCGAGACTCGAACCTTGCAAGCAAGGTTCAGAATTGCAATTTTAAAAATAAGGCTATCGTTAATTCTACATATTAAATATGTCAGTAAAAGAATGAACAATAAAAATTAAAAATACATTGTTAAAAAAAATAGGTTAGGTTAAAAAATAGGTTAGGAGATGATTCTTTGTTTGCAGAAGTGTGTTTGGACAAACAGCCACGTGAAATTAGTCACGTTTAAAAAACACACTTCTGACGTCATAGACAAAGGACAATTCTCCATATAGTTCTAAGGGTTCGGATTTTAGAGTCAGTTAGCCAGCAGAAGGGGTAGAATATTAACGATGTAGATACAAGTGAATTCCTGACGTCATTCGACCGGTCGATCCGACAAATAAAGAAGTCATCATTCTGCTTTGTACGTGTTGTCTCGTGACGTCATTTCATATCATTAAATATGCCAGTAAAAGAATGAGCAATGAAAATTAAAAATATATATATATTGTTAAAAAATAGGTTAGGTTAAAAAATAGGTTAGGAGAGGATTCTTTTGTTTGCAGAAGTGTGTTTGGACAAACAGCCACGTGAAATTAGTCACGTTTGAAAAACACGCTTCTGACGTCATAGACACAGGACAATTCTCCACATAGTTCTATGGGTTCGGATTTTAGAGTCAGTTAGCCAGCAGCATGAAAGAGTTGATCAGCCAAGAGTTGACATAGTCAAAGGAGAGTCCCTTTAGAGGCGAAGGGGTAGAAGATTAACGATGTAGATACAAGTGAATTCCTGACGCCATTCGACCGGTCAATCAGATGAATAAAGCAATCACCATCATGTTTTGTACGTGCTGTCTCGTGACGTCATTCAGTTAAAAAATAGGTGTAGAAAAAAAAAGTAAGGAGATGATTCTTTGTTTGCAGTAGTGTGTTTTGGACAGACATGCATAGCCACGTGAATTAGTTACGTTTGAAAAACATACTTCTGACGTCATAGATAACGGACGATTCTCCATATAGTTCTATGGGGTCGAATTTATGAGTCAGTTAGACAGTCGGTCCGAGAGAGAGAGAGAGAGAGAGTTGAGAGTCAGTCAGTTGGCAGTCAATGGTCAGCAAAAGCAAAAGTTAGAAGATAAAACCATGCAGATCCCAAATTTGAATTCCTGACGTCATCATCATTCGACCGGTCCAATGAATAAAGAATGATCATTGTGTTTTTGTAAAACTGTTGTCACGTGTCATCTTTCAACAAATCAAAAGGTAATATGTTAAACATCTTATAATGAACATTGTGTAACGCTTACAAGATTACGTAACTCCCCTCCTATGTGTTAATAACTTGTATACATCTCCAGTCAGTATATATATATGAAGTCCCCAAGAAATATAAGAACTGTATATGTATAACTGTCTCTCTCCCTCATCATTGTTCTATATGTCCTCGCCGTCTCTCTCTTTAATATGAGTGCCCTGCTATACAACAATCAATACCATATAATATAAAAAACATTCTATAAAAAAACATAAACCAAGAACAACCCAGAAAATACTAAAAAAATACTAACTTGAACCCCACAACGAAATAACAATATTCGAAAAGTTATTATAAGCCATATAGTTAGTTATTAAATTATAAGTTTTTTATTACAAAGAAGTCGCCATTTACATGCAGCACAATCACGTTGACTCAACGGTTCTCGCTAAATCACCGAAATTAAGCAACATTGAGCATGGCCAGTACCAGATGGGTGACCATTTGGGAAGGTGAACTGTATAAATGTCTTCTCCCCCTCATTTTCACTATCGTTATGTCTGTTATATGTATTGTTCCAATATGAACCCCGTCATCTCCTTTAATGCGCCATATATATATATATATATATATATATATATATATGTAATATATATATATATATATACATATATATATATATATATATAACTACTTAATTTACTCACATAAAATTAATATACGAAAGTATAGATTTATGCGTAAACTTTAAGTATTTACTTCAAAATTGCTCAATACGTAGGTAGAGCTAGTTAGTAAGTTATAAAATATATATGGCGATTAAGCTACACTGAATATTCGGTGTTTCATCCACTCTATGACTCTTCAGGCTTATGCGCGAATTCTGTGGTTGTTTATCGTTTTTAAAAACGATAAACAACCACAGAATTCGCGCATAAACCTGAGGAGTCCTAGAGTGGATGAAACGCCGAATATTCAGTGTAGCTTAATCGCCATATATATTTTATAAATCACTATATATATATCTATATATATATGGGAAGAACATTAGATAAGTGAAAATGTGATTAGGATAAGCTGAGATTCGAACCTTGTAAGCAAGGTTAAGACTTGGAATGTTAGAATTTAGTCTATTGTTAGATTCTATTAGAAATAGTTAGATATTGTTTATCTCGTAAAAATTGATAGTTCATTCTGTTTGGAATCGGAATGTTAAAAAGGTCAGCCAAAAAGAATGAACAATACAAATTAAAAATATATTGTAAAAAAATTGGTGAGAGTCATATGTTGAGAGTTCTTTTGCTGTCAAAACGTGTGCATAGCCACGTGAATTGGTCACGTTTGGAAAACACACTTCTGACGTCATAATGAAGAGGTATTCTCAATATAGGAGCTGAGAATTAGTTAGTCCGGAGATCAGAGGAGTCGAGAGCAATTGAGTTGGAGTCAGAGTCCTTTGGAAGCGAAAGGAAAGAACATTAAGCTATGTAGATCCCAAATTTGAATTCCTGACGTCATCAGCATTCGACCGGTCCAGTGAATAAAGAATCATCATTGTGTTTTTGTAAAACTGTTGTCACGTGTCATCTTTATCTATGCCTAAATCAAAACATAGATTCCATGAACAAAGCTTCTTTCTTAGAACTGCATGCCTGTGGAACTCTGTTCCATCTGCCTGCTTCCCACCTGACTACAACCTGGATGTCTTCAAGTTCAACGTAAACAAATTCCTGATGAACTGCCCGTTTAAGTAGACACTTTATTAAATATCCACACTAACGTACTATACTTACAATACCCCTTATCCTTGAGTGGCTTCCAGGCCTTGATAAGTGGTGACCACCTTTGTAAAAAAAAAAAAAGAACTCATGTCTGACGTCATAGAGATGGGGGATTCTCAATATAGGAGCTAGAGTTAGTCAGTCTGGGAGTCAGTCAGAGAGAGAGAGAGAGTTGATCGTCAGTCAGTTGGCAGTCAGTGGTCAGCTGATCCTTTGGAAGCAAAAGGTAGAACATTAAATTATGTAGATCCCAAATTTGAATTGCTGACGTCATCAGCATTCGACCGGTCCAATGAAAAGAGAATCATCATCGTGTTTTTGTAAAACTGTTGTCACGTGTCATCTTTCAACAAATCAAAAGGGAATGTGCTAATCATCTTATAATGAACATTGTGTAACCCTTACAAGATTATGCAACTCCTCTCCTATGTGTTAAGAACTTCTATACATCTCCAGTCAGTATCTACATGAAGTTCCAATCATTTCAGAACTATATAAATGTCTTCTCTTTCTCCTCTCTCCCCATCATCATCATCATCATCATCATCCGTGTATTATATGGCCCCAATATGAAACTCCGCGTCATCCTTAAATGTGAACCCCTGCTATCCAACAGTAACATACGCTTAAATATATTTTATCTCATGCAGATCTCGTATTTATTATTATAAAGCTAATTCTCTATTTAATATTATATTGTACCTAATATATAGTACTGATTTCAGAAATAAGCAAAACGACCATAGAACCATCAGCTAGAATGGAAACCAAAGCATTTAGCGCTCAGCCGCATGCCCTATGGTTTGAGCTATCGCCAGATAGGTAAGAGATACTTAAAATTAAACCACTTCAAGCAAGCTTTGAATTTGCGCATGCGCAGAAGTAATAGAAATATGACGGCAAGTTGAAATGAACATTTCGCGTTTCAAGTTGCTGCCTTATTTCTGTACGCGTTATTTATCCATCCGAACAAAGATTTTACTCATTATGAGGGTTGTGACAACAGCATATTTTTTTCATTGTTTTGACTCTTTAATATCTTAAATGTTTTTAATATAGACTGATGTGGTTCTCAGTTGATTGACTGTGTCTTACTGTGTCGGATACATACTTGAGAGTCAAAACAATGAAAAGAATATGCTGTTGTCACAGGCTTACTCATTATAAACCGTCCTTGATGTATAATTACTATTTCCTATTAATTCCAGTGTTATGTGACGCGGAGTTTAAGGGTTTATCGGTTAAATATTTACGTACACGTGTATACATCTACTGTTTTGTTTATATAGAAAACTAGCATGGGTGCCCGGCGTTACCCGGGTGTTTGGAGGTGTATGCAGACAAAAAAAGGTTATTTTTTTAAAATTTGACCCCTATTATGACCCTTTAATATTTATTGTTTTGGGCTCAAATCGAATTATAAAGTTAGATCCATGTGCAAGTAACCTATATCTAAAATTTCAAGTGTTTAGACCCAAAATTGTCGGAGGAGTTTGGTAGAGTTCTCAAAGGTCAAATCGTTGAACTTTGACCCCTTAACAGCGAATGTTCTGGCCGAAAATGAATTACAAAGATTTTCCCAAATCTCAGTACCCTGTATATCAAATTTCGTGTCTGTAGACTGAAAATTGACAGAGTTATTGCGTAGGAAATGTACACACACAACACACAGACGCGTTCACTTTTATATATATACTAGCATGGGTGCCCGGGTTTGCCCTGGTGTTTGGAGGTGAATGCTGAGCAAAAAAAAAAAAAAACAACAAAAAAAACGGTCAATTTTTTAAACTTTGACCCCTATTATGATCCCTTAATATTCATTGTTTTGGGCTCAAATCAAGTTATTAAGTTAGATCCATGTCCAAGGAACCTATATCTAAAATTTCAAGTGTTTAGACCTAAAATTGTCGGAGGAGTTTGGTAGAGTTATCAAAGTTCAACTCGTTGAACTTTGACCCCTTAACAGACAAATTTCTGGCCGAAAACCAATCTCATAGATTTTCCCAAATCTCAGTACCCGGTATATCAAATTTCGAGTCTGTAGACTAAAAATTGACAGAGTTATTGCGTAGGGAAATGTGATAGATACATAGATACATAGATAAATTCTCGTCCTTTGTGCGAGATCAAAGTGTAGTATCTGTTCTTCAGATGCTGCACTTCAATTTCTTGTTCTCTGTCAGTGGAGGAGAAATCCTTCACGACTGAGACAATTCTTATTTTTGTTCCTTTTCTCCACGTTAAAAAACGTCCCTGATGTCTAACTCTGTCCCGTGGGGAGGCATTGTAAATAGGGACATTAAGAGCAAATTTAAATGTGAATCGTTATTAATTGGCCACTAATAACAATGATTCAAATGTCAAACAGATCGAACATATTTGAATATTCAAAACGAAGCAGGAGTTTTATTACTTTTATAAGCGCAGCCACATTATTGCATTTATATATCCTGCTAATCATCATCTCTGCTTCTGTTTACATTTTATTTATATATACACTAGCAAGACTCGTAATCCGGCGTTTCCCGGTAGTAGCATGCCTCTCCGCATAAAAAATTAAAGTACGTCTATTTTTCTTGTTGCCCAACCTCCAGCCTCCTTATGTTAAGAACGGCTTTCATATTGGACACTCCAATCACCTTATGTTAAGAACGGCTTTGAGAATATATATATATATTTTACATGGAGGTCACCGCTTATCAAGACCCGCAAGCCACTCGGGGATAAGGGTTATTGCGTGTACAGTAATCGATGGGATAGTGTCGTAGTAATCGTTAGTGTTGGAGATTTGATAAAGTGTCTTACTTAAGGGGGCAGTTCATTAGGAATTTGTTTATGTTGGACTTGAAGACATCCAGGTTGTAGTCAGGTGGAAAACAGACAAGTGGAAGAGGGTTCCACAGGCGCGCACTTCTAAGAAAGAAGCTTTGTTCATGGAATCTACGTTTTGATTTAGGCACAGATAAAGAGTGGGGAAAATTATTGACAGTGGTTTCAGCTGGACGGGTGTTTTTCGTGAAAGAACGGCTTTCAGAATGGACACTCCAATCTCTCTATGTTAAGAACGGCTTTTGGAATAGACACCCCATTTTGTGAGTAACGGTAGGGTTATAAAAAAATTTGCCCGAAATGTAACTTTGATAATTGCTGTCAGGTTTCGAACGTGCAAATGCTATGAACGATCAACAAAGTTTACAACTTGGATGTCTTCAAGTCCAACATAAACAAATTCCCGATAAACCGCCCCCTTAAGTAAAGCACTTTATCAGATCTCCATTACTAACGATTACTACGATATTGTTCCATTGGTTACTGTACACGCGATAACCCTTATCCCCGAGCAGCTTCCGGGCCTTGATAAGAGGTGACTACCATATAAAAAAAAATAATCAGTTGTGGCTGACAGAACAAGAACACGCTATTCCTGTGAAGTAAATAAAGGGTTCCGTTCAAAATTCCGTCCAAATTCTCGAGTTTGACAAAAACATTTCCGATTTCGACAAGGTACATCTGAAAAATTGTAAAAGTGATATTCTCCTGAAGGGTGAAGGTTCAATCCTCAGTGTGGGCGACTGAAAAAAATACAATTGTGAATTACTTAAGACCTCTATCCAGTCATGGCTGACGGAACAAGAGCACGCTACCCCTGTAACGTAAACAAAGGGCTCCGCTCGAAATTCCGTCAAAATTCCCGAGTTCGACAAGATACACCTGAAGAAGGTCGGAGGTTACATCGACCGAAACGTTGTGAAAATGACACTCAAGATGAGAACAGTAGTCCGATGAATCCAAATAATATGATTTTTTTAAAATGTATCTAAAAAGAGAAATGCTGGCAATTAAATACATTAGCTGAAAATACTTGTTATAAACACACCGGCCCAACGTTCACAGGGAAATATTAGATGGAATAGATATATTTTTATATTTTATTTATTTTTTGTTTCTTTTTTTTTTAAATCATATTATTTCATCTCTGCAATTATATAAATACAACTGTGTGTGTGTGTGTGTGTGAGAGAGAGAAAGAGAGAGAGAGAGAGAGTTCCTTATAGACTCCGAAACGGCTGAACAGACTTCCTTAAAAATTTATAGAACTTTAGTGTATATGTCTAGGAGTGATGTTAGTTAAGTCTCAGAATACTCCCGATAATTCCCGATAATCAAAACCGTTATTTTAATTTATCTATCATCGGTAAAATAATTTTTTTTCTCATGTTGTCGCTTACCAGCAACGATAGAACAACGGGCCGTGATAATTCTACTGTATGTAAGTTGATAGCGTTTTTTTTTCTTTTTTTTGCATGACGTGGTAAATATGTTCAAACTTCACACGTAAATTTCTTCATTTTTTTTTCATTAACTGCAAAGAATTTTATAAGCCTTGAAAATTTCCGTGTTTTTTTTTTGTTTTATTTTTTGATGACGTGGTCTGTAGCTTCAAACCTCGCACGTAAATTTCTTGATGTTTTTTTTTTCGTTAGCTGGAAAGAAGTTTATATAAAATAATTTTATAAAAGAAGCAGTAGGTTCTCTAGAGTGCAATGTAGAATAACATATTTTGGACTAAATTACTTCATGTGGGACATGTGAAGCTTCCTCCCGGACGATTTCACGGATTTCGATAACAATAAAAATATTGGAGCGCGAAATATTCGTTGATCATCATTCAATCCCGGGCAACATCGGGTTTTCCTGCTAGTATAATTATAAATACAAAATCTTCATTAATCAAAAAATGATATTGAAGCGTATTTTACGACCGGGCAATGCCGGGCGACCTACTAGTACAAGAATAAAAAGAAAAAAAAGTTAGCGAGAGAACGTTCTTCAGTAGTAATGGAAAGGAGATATTATCCAATGTTCTTACGTCCAATTTGAATACAAAAATAGTCATAGAATTAACTTGTATTTTGTTTAGTTAATGAACAGAAGCTTCGTAATGGACTTCCCTAATTCACTCAGAAATGTCCTCGTTGTCGGATTTTAACCGACTGAAGGGGGGGGGCGTTTTTGCAACTCAACGGCTAAACCTGAACTCGACGTAGAAGGAAAAAACAATGAAACTCTTAACGTGTGTGGAGAATCCTTCTCGGCTTTTCTCGGCTAACTGGAGTTGCAACGTTATTGCCTCATTGCTTACAACGACAAATTGTCTTTGTAATAGTAACTGTGTAACGTGTAACTTGACTAAACAAAAAAAGTCCAACTAACACATCAACGATAGGGGTGTTTTATAACCCACAAGTTGATGCTATGCAAAGTTCAGTCCGACCCACGTGGTCGACAACAAACTACTACTACTACTACTACTACTACTACTATAAAATCAGTCGACCCAAGCACTTTTTTTTAAACCTTTTGCTTGAACGACTGCCTCCCAGAATTCCACTGCCTCCCCCCTCCACATCGAGTTCCGGTCAGTAATAATTACCACATCGTTTCATGCCGGCTGTCCGTCTCACATTCTGTCTGAATATTTCCAATTTTGAATAACGGAACAAATCGGTAATGGCTAAAGCATTTTACAATTTGAAAATTACGAAATCCATGTAAAAAAAAACAAAACAAAACAAAAAAAAAACAAACGACACTAAACACAGATGCGTGCAAAAAAAAAAAAAAAATCGAAACCAATACAAACAGAAAGGGTCGAGTAGGGTAACACTAGTTTCTTTTTTTTTCTTCTTTTTTTTTAATTAAGTCGCTAAAAAAGAATAAGTTGGAGAAACTTTTAAAAATTCGAATAAAGCGTATTATGCAGAATACGGACCGTGCTGAAATAATAACATTCTAAAGATGGCGACGATCTTCTTTTTTTATGTATTCTTTACTTTTCTGTTTCATTTTAATAAAAAAAAAATAACGTAAAACATTGAATTTAATTTGAAATTAATAGGTTGATGCAAAAATAATGTCTTTTTTTATATATAGTTTAACGACAAAAAAAAAAAAAAAAAAAAAAATAACGTAAACATTGAATTTAATTTGAAATTAATAGGTTGGTGCAAAAATAATGTCCTTTTTTTATATATAGTTTAACGACAAAAAAAAAAAAACAAAAAAAAAAACGACATTACTTTTACGCTAACCTAATCCAAGAAATAGCAAGTCCCGTGTTCTACATAAGCACCGAAAAAAAAAGTTGATTAATTAAATCATTTGAAGTAAGTTATTGAACTTGCATTCAACACAAACTTTTATTGACCCTAACTTTAAATAAGGGGGAACATTATTCAATGTCGATACAAACTTACTGTTCGGCGACGGCTTGTCCATTTCCGTTCCTTGCAGTATATAGTAATCGAAAAAGAAGTTGTTGACTAGCAAGTATTTGAAGTTTCCAGTGTGACGATAGACGCCACAACAAAGACGTCACGTTTTTTTTTTTCACGTTCTTTTCTTCCTTCGCGGTACGGGTTCAAGCCTGCATGCCAAACAGCCCCCCCCTTCTTTTTTGCTTAACACAGACCTTAAAACACCCGGGCAACGCCGGGCACCCAGGCTAGTGTAATAATAATTACGAAATCTGCATTAATCAAAAATATAATATCTAAGCCTATTTTACCATCGAGCAATGCTAGGCAGCCTGCTAGTACCAGCATAAAAAAAAAATTAGAGTGAGAGAAAGTTCTTTAAGGGAACGGAGGTGTAATCCAGTGTTTTAAAGTCCAATTTGAATACAAAAATAATCATAGAATTAACTTTTTTTTTGTTTCGTTAATGAACAGAAGCTTCGTAATGAGTTGAACTTCGAAACTGACATTCCCTAATTCACTCAGATATTTCATGGCCGCGTTCCGGCTGTTAGTCCCACACTCTGTCTGCCTGTATTATTATAGTAACTTATAGAACTTTAACGATCGGCAAAACTAGAGAAATTATCGACGAAGTTGTTAACTCGTAAGTATTTGAAATTGTTATTGATTTCACGAATAAACGTTACAAAATCGCTGAAAAGTATTGTCATATCGACATATGAAATCAATACACGCAAACGAATGATCAAATATATTTCACACATTAACTGCATAAATGTGGTTGATTCCCATTCAATCAATGTTTTCTCTATTTTATATGGAAATTTACCTGTTTTGCATCTGTATAGATGTAATTACACAAATTACATCTTGTCCGTTGGTTAGAAATGCAACGAATAGAATCAAATTTGAACGTTTTATATATAGAGAGAGAGATAAGAGTTTTGCCTGATGGGCCAAGAGACTTGAGTTCAATTCTCGATCAGGTTTCGAAAAATAACACTTATGGTCATTGTTAAATATTCCGAATTATAAGGTGATTAATGGGTAATTGCAATAATTTTGGGAAAGGAGTGGTGCCCTCCCCTATATCTTTATATAGGAGCTTATAAACAGAGAGGCTTTGGGTTGCTCTTTACTATGGTTAGCTATATTACGTCTTTTACGAATACGGATTATCTCTAATCTATTTCTTTATGCCTGTCTGTCTGTCTGTCTGTCTCTCTCTCTCTCTCTCTCTCTCTATATATATATATATATATATATATATATAGAGAGAGAGAGAGAGAGGGAGAGAGATGTTATTTATTTATCTGTGTGAGCGATACTTTTTGAATTAATTCAATTATTTCTACGTAAGTGCATTTTTACCTAAATGCGAGTTGGGAATAATTTTCCCTTTGACCAATTTGGTATCCCCTAAATGGAGAGCGGCATATATATATATATATATATATATATATATATATATATATACTAGCAGGGGTACCCGGCGTTGCCTGGGTTGACATGAAATTCCGTTTGGAACACACCTGCTATACTAATCATTTTCATCATGGGCAACGTGGATACCCCCACAACAATTCCAAAAATAAAAGAACGGATGAAAACATGAAAATGTAATCGCCCCCCCCCCAAAAAAAAAGAAGTACATGATACCCTCTCCACCAGATATTTCAGCAGAAGGGATACAAAGAGAAGAAACTATTCCCCGGATATTGAGCACTGAAAAGAAAACTCCCCCTCGAAATAAATAATTAAAAATATATCATTACAACTTTTGTTTCAATAAAAATAGCAGCGAATGCCCGTGCAATCGCAAAAAAAAACACAAGTAGGCAGAACCCCTAAAAAAATGAAGATCTACCAAAAATTAATTGCAAAAACAATTAAATGAACTTTTTCGTCATTGTAATTACCGGCCAATGTAATTTGTCATATTTTGGGGTTCGTTTTGTTTATGAAATTGTTAGGTGAAATTGATTAAATTTATCGTTATTTTATGTTTCAAATGTAATTCCCGCTCCCACCACAAAAAAAAACAAAAACAAATTGTATTTATACAGGTTTTGTCCCCTTTCCCGATCGCCAAACTGGAAAAAATGCTAGAGGTGACATGTCTCGTTGAACGCTTGGTGGCCAAAAAGTAGGTACTCATTTTAAATCAAATTAATATGTTAAAGTGATCCCCATTAATAATTATGTTAATTTCCTTACTTTTCAAAATTTCTTTCATATTATTTATAAAGACTATTTAAACGTATTAGGCAAAAAAGTAGATCTTTATTTTTTTTTTAGTGGGTTACATCGTAAAAATTTACCGATTTCTGTATAGCCGTTTAAAGAATAATAAAAATAAACAAATGAAACCTTTTCTTCATTTTTTCGTGTTTTTTTAATATTTAAAAAAGAATAAAAGAAATAGAACACTTATAACAATTCTCTCGCTAGAAACATTAACTAAGATACCGCTATTTAATAAAATCGATTTTTCTTAATGTAATATGCAAATGAGATGATCTCTTTATTGTATCTAGTTTGCAAGAATGAAACCATATATAGAAATAAATGAGAGAGTAAAGTAAGGAACCTTTTGTATATATTTATTTGCTTAAATACAGGGTGGTCAAAAAGTCAGTTAACATGTTAAAGGTAGAAAAACAATATGATCCATTATAATCTCTATTCGTTTAATATTATTTCTTGGATGAAATTTTTCCACAACGATGGATTGGTCGCCGTGGCCCAGTTGAATGGCCAGCCAGATCTCCGGATCTTACCCCTCCTGATTTCTGGCTTTGGGGCTATGTAAAGGATAGCGTTTATGGCAAGAAGCCTGATACAATAGCGTCTTTAAAGTTATTTATTGAAGAGGAGATTGCGCGGATATCAGCTGACATGATTACACGTGTTACACAATCAGTGGTTAATCGCTTCCAGCGATTGATAGAGAGAAATGGACGACAATTAACAAAATAAACATATTTCATGTTTGTTTCATTTTATATTTTAATGTATGGTACTTAAATATACGTGTATTGCTAATATCGTTTTTCTTTAAAATGTTACCTGACTTTTTGACCACCCTGTATATTAATATATATATATTATATTAATCAAATTGTGAACAAACAAACAGGCAGGAATACGAATATATATATATATATATATATATATATATATATATATATATATATATATATATATATATATATATGGCAGGCCGCCCTGAATTGTCAGTTCATAAAATACGCTTAAATATGATATTTTGATTAATGCAGATTTCGTATTTATTATTAAATTATATTGGATCCAATATATAGTAATGATTTAAAAACATTGAAAAAAATGACTCGTACGCCACCACCGAAAATCGAAAGCAAAACGTTTAGCATACGATTTACTTTGTCCTTTGACGTTAATGCCTGAGTTATAAATACATGTCCGCTGCAAGGTTAAAAATGAAAGCATGAACAAAAAGCTATTATATTACGCATGCATGTTCGTAATGCCGTCGTTCGACCTTCAATTAGTCAATTTCATTTTTTTAATTTTGACACTTTTATACCGATTTTCCTCGGCCAGAACTCAAATATAGTTTCGCATGGGTTCAAATACGCTTTATATTATATTTCATGTTTGTGAATCAAAAACTGACAGAGGAGTTTGGTAGGCAATTCTTTTTAAAACAAATATATATACGCATACATATCCGTTATATCGCGATTTAAGGATTAAAAAGGATTAATATTTAATGCCAAAATCGGTACACATTTAACCATATTCAACAAGTAATTTGCATAAATCACATATTCTAAATCAACGGGCCATAACTTTGCTCATAAACGATGTTTTGTAGTGGGGGTTTCATATTAAAGAGATATGATGGGGACATTCATATTGAAGACAGACGGCAGGGACATATATATATATATATATATATATATATATATATATATATATATATATATATATATATATATATATACTGTGTGTGCAAAATCTTACAATTGTTTCAATGTCCAGTTCGACAATTTCAAGCATAATATCGTTTGAAAATTTTCAAAAAAAAAAAAAATTTTCTTCAGACTTTATGAATAAAAACACTTTTGGCAATATAGCATTTTTTGAATAGAAAGAAAAATGTGGGCGAGGAATCCCTAACGGAAAAAAGCATGCGAGAAACATTTACCTTAGTTGTGGTTACGGAAAAGCCCATTTATTACTATTCATAAAGTCTGAAGAAATGCTGGTTTTTGAAAATTTTCAAACGATATAATGCTTGAAATTGTCGAACTAGACATTGAAACAATTGCAACATAAAATGAAATACACTTTTTGTTGCCATCAACACCTTGTCTTGAAGTCTTGATTTTGCACAAACACTATATTAATGCTCAATTATGAAATGTGATAATTTTGTAGCCTAATCCTTAAGTCAATATGTTTATATATATATATATATATATATATACATATATATATAATATATATATATATATATATATATGTAATAATGATGAGGGGGGACATTTATACATATTACACTTCTTAACTCATATAGCGAGGATGATAGAGAGATGCTGATGACGTCAGGAATTCACATTTGGGATCTACATAGCTTAATGTTCTTTTCTTTCGCTTCCAAAGGAATCTCAACACTCCATCTGACGGACTAGAAGACTCAACTGTTCTGCCTCAATTCTGCCATCTGGCTAACTCTCTCCTATATTGAGAATCCCCTTTTTGCTATGACGTCAGAAGTGTGGTTCCAAAACGTGACAAACTCACGTGTCTAAGCACATGTTTTCCAAACACGCTTTTGACAACAAAGAATTCTCAACTAGCGTATTTTTTAACCCTAACCTATGTTTTTACAATATATTTTTAATTTGTATTGTTCATTCTTTTTAGCTGACATTTTTAATATTCAGTTTTCATAAAAGAATGAACAATCAATTATTTTTACGATACAAACAATATCTAACTCTTTATAATAGAATTTATCAATTGACCTTTTTTAATATTCCGATGTCTAACATTCTATTTCTTAACCTTGCTTTCAAGGTTCGAATCTCGGCTTATCCTAATCTCATTTTCACTTATCTAATGTATATAATTATAAAGATATAACTTACGGATTTTCGAGCAAATTCAAAAAAGTAATTAAAATAGCTGTGACCTAACGGGTCGCGGGTACATCTAGTAGTATTCATATTGTTTAAACCTTCCGATATAATTAACACAATATAACTACTCCCGCTTTCTCTTCAACTAGCTCTACACAAAGTCATACACATAGGCACACACAGAAAAAGTTCCCTTTTTACACAGACTTTATCCAAACTCGGAGGCCACTCGAGGATAAGGATTAATGGGTATACATTAGTTAATGTGATTATATCGTAGTAAACATAAGTAGTGGGAATTTTGTAAATTGGATTACTTAGGGGGACGATTGATGAAGAACTTCTTTACATTGGACTTGAACATTATCAGATTGTAGTCAACTGGAAAGCAGGCAATCAGAAAAGAGTTCCACAGACGTGCAGTTCTAAGAAAGAAGCTTTGTTCATGGAATCTACGA
Organism: Euprymna scolopes; assembly: GCF_053919585.1. Classification (NCBI taxonomy): domain Eukaryota; kingdom Metazoa; phylum Mollusca; class Cephalopoda; order Sepiida; family Sepiolidae; genus Euprymna; species Euprymna scolopes. The sequence continues at coordinate 108,119,060 of NC_136527.1, read as the reverse complement.
TTAGGTTTAGTCACAGATAAAGAATGTGGGAAATTATTGATAGTGATGTTGGCTAGACGAGTGTTTTTCGTGAAAGTTTGGCGAGGGGGAGGGGTTATAATAGAAATATTAGATTTTCGAGCAAATTCAAAGAAAGTGATTACAACGGTTGTGACCCAACGAGTCGCGGGTACGTCTAGTAGCATCCATATTGTGTAAACCTTCCGACATAATTGACACAATATAACTGCATCTATTTATTTGCTCTGACAGAATTCGGCAGGCGGAATTTTAGAAAAGACGGGAAACGCAAAATAATCCTTTATTCTCCCTCGCTAATAACCCGCATCTGGATTGGAGCGGTTATTTGAATAGTGGCCGTTATTAGCACAGGAAGTAAGCGCCATTTTAAATGGGTCTTGCAGAAGGGCGGGAAATAAACAACTTACATTCTTTAACTATATACGATAGGCAAGCGTGATATACAGGGTCCACCATAACTATTTAGTGGGAGGTACATTTTTTTTTATTGCTTATAACATAGTATTGGCTATTTGGCCCATGCGTAACCAGAAATAATTATTGACAAAAGCGTGTACCTGCATTTATTATTATTAGATTTTGTTGGCAATAAGCCTCCCCAAGGTCCCAGTTCTCTTCAAGCTCTGGCCAGCGCTCTTTCCTCGGTCTTTCTATTCTGTTTGATAAAGCGGGAGACCAGTACCTGCATTAAGCTGGTCTGCAGTTTAACTTATTGCTGGCTATCTTGCTCTTGCTTGTTGCTGGATCGTAACATTTTGAACCGAGAGAGAGATTTAGTTGTCGTACAAAGCTAAATCTCTGTAACATCATCTTTGTATAGATACTCCCTCAGGCATTTGTCTGTAAAATATAGTCCTATAGCAATGGAAAACTTGTGACGCGTGTAGGCCTGAAATGCTGGAAGCATGCAATAATTGGTCTGCCATCATTATATGTATCTGTGATTGTATGTACGTATATGTGTACGTATGTTTATATATTATTATGCGTCAGGTCATGTCATATGCTACTGGTACCATGTAACCCAGTACTACCTGCCTCATGGTCGGGTCACCGGCGACTAAACTGGTTCCCCCACCAGACTTGTTTGGTGAGGAGGGTGGCTAGTCTCCCTGAAGGATTAAAAACAAGACCTTCCAAAGGGCGAATGAACCCTTTTTCGGGGTCAACGGCCAACTAGCACCATGTGTGTTTGTGTGTTGGGGTGGAGAGGGTTCCCATAAGCCGT
>NC_136527.1:108110311-108112811 GCF_053919585.1 Euprymna scolopes | reverse complement strand
CGACAGCTTCTTGAATCTGGGCGAAACGATTACGGCGGCGAAGTACTGCCAACACATTGACGAAATTGTAGAGAGGGAATGTACGAAAGTCAGGAAATAAGAATTAAACAAAAGAATAAATAAAAAAAAAATCAGATTTTACCGATTTTATTCGAATTACTATTTCCGAAGGCGTTTCCTGTTCCGGCCGAAACCGGTCCAATCTCGTTTTGTTTCCACTTAATTAATTATTTTTACTATTATATTTTGAATCTTTTGAAACAAGGCTTGATAATTTAGGTATTTATATTTTGGGACAACTAATCTTCTGGCCTTCCTTTGGGTAGGATTGAAACCGCTATCTTCAGACAATGCTCATCTGGAACCGTAGAGACTCGACACCTCTATCCACTGCGCCACCACCTGAAGAAGACCAGAGGATGAGGATGAAGATGAAGATTACATTACACAAATAAATAAGTACTCTAATTATTTATTCTTCTGTTTAATTGTTTTTCTTGTAATTGTAAATACATAGAAGATATTGCCAAGTCTGCGGCAGAAAATGTTAGCTCTCTCTACTGGCTAAGAAAACTCTAAGTCAATTAGCAAAAGGATTAGTAACAACTCCAACCAAAGCATCTTCAACTCCCTACAAGAATTTCTACAATAAAGCCCTTAAAGACAGTGGCTATAAAAAATACGCAACTAATACCCTTCAATATTACATGTAAAATATACAGAAAAAGGAAAATAATCTGGTTCACGCCACCCTTTAATATGATGCCCAAAACTAACTGAGGCAGAAAATATTAGCTCTCTCTCTACCGTCCAAGAAAACTCCCATATTATATTGTTATTCTTGTTTCAACATATAAATATTGATTTATTCTGATTTAAGATAATGTATTAACGACACATAAGAGTGTTGAAATACAAAGTTCCCTATTAACAAGATTCGGTAAAACTTGCGGAGATGGTTTTCTTTCCGGCACTTTGGTTTACTAACTAAAGGGAGGTAACTCTGAGAGACAACATTTATTTTCCTGGCTCCTTCTTTTAGGGATCCATGAAAATATACTATTATACACGAGAGAGAAGAATTTATTGAGCAGAAAAGAAAGAGGAGGAAAAATCCGAAGTGAATATCTTTGATAGCAGAGTGGTAAAGTGATCCAAACTCCTATCAAAGACATTCACTTCGGATTTTACCATGAAATTTGGATGTGAATTTCTATATCCTTTTCATTAACTTCCCTTACTCTATGATATTTAAATACTTAAAAAACTTTTCATTGTGATTTTCCATGTCTCACTGACTTTAGCAAATAAGGTGTAAACCATTATAATTATTTGCTAATATTTTCTCCTCTGAAGAGATGGTAGACATCGAAATCCTATAGGAAAGGAGTTATAATATTTCAAATGTATTCTTTGTCTTACATAGAATAATAAAAATCTTTTGATTTGAAGTTTAACCATTTCACGTCATAAATCTTTATATTTATTGAATGACTAAAATTATATATATATATATATATATATATATATATATATATATATATATATATATATGTTCTAATAAAAGTATGTTACTACAGGCACCATCGGGTAACCCTGCAAGTGTGTGCGTGTGTGTGTGTGTGTGTGTGCAATGAAACCAACACTTTGTTTGCTTCATCACAATTGTTTCTATGTGGAACACGATACCATGTGGCTGCTTTGCAGCTGACTATAACATGGGCATCTTCAAATTTAATGTGAATACGTTTCTGTTGAGCTGTCTTCGTAAATGATCTAGTCCTACCCAAGTTCCGCCATAGCTGATCATGTTGCCTCACCTAACACTTAACTCCTCTCCTGCGGGCCATGATAAGCCTTTTTTTTTTCTTATAAAATAGATACCGTACTTTTGGGTAATTGCGCCAAATCCGGGGGTAAGTGCGCCAACTAAAAAAAGTGCTCTTTTTATGCGTGGTTGCCAAAAGAGCACTTTTAGCTAGCTGGCGCAATTTCCCCAAAGTATTAAGCGAAATAAATACAAATGGTACAAATTAGATTCTACATTGTGGTAAATTTTCTCAGATATACTCTTAAAGATAGTAACTCCGCTGTTGTGGGGGTGATAAAGCTGACAAGCAGCAAAGTCCCACCCTTACACCGTAGAGATCCATAGATGTAAGAAAGCCTTCTACTCAAATAGCTTCTTCCCCAGAACTGCTAGACTTTGGAATTCACTTCTGGGTTCCTGCTTCCCCGACGGTACTGACATGCAGAAGTTGAAGTGTAATGTGAACAGACATCTTGCTGCTCAACTCCCTACATAGTATCCCAGTTGCTTATGTCCCTGATAGTACTATGGTAGTAATTGGTGTATCCTCCTTTTTTTATCATTACTTTTTTCACCCCAAATAAGGCACAGGGCCACTTTGATGTAAAGGGCTACTATTTGGGGCAAATTATGCAAGGATGGTATGTAGGGAGTTGAGAAGCGAGATATCTGTTCACATTACACATGAAC
>NC_136527.1:108095311-108105311 GCF_053919585.1 Euprymna scolopes | reverse complement strand
AATCCAAGTAATTAAATAAATTCAAATGTCTTTCCATTAGCATCTCGCGATGGAGTAATGGTTAACGTCGCACGTTTTGTTTTTCACACTTTAATTTACAACTTTGCCTCAACGGTTCGGGTTCGATCCTCATACTTACTTTTTTTTTAACCCCCCCCCCCATCTCGCTAGTTATATAAAAAAGGGAGGTGGTAAATTGTTTTTTGACTATAATAGGGGTAGATATTTATTTGCTGCTTGCCACAGCAATATTTTGCACAAGGCTGGAAAGTGGGTATCTAAGCAGGATCCCCTTAAGGAGGGGCACTCCTCCAATTGCAAAAATTGCCTGAGTAACCCCGTCGAAATTTCCCAGTCGGGGCGCCCCAGGCGACAAGCAATAAACTTGCCCCACCGGAAAGCCTGGTGGCAAGGCCTGGGAGTGTGGACCCAGGTGGTGTATCTCAGTCTGACAGGTGCTAAGCAGGTTCCTGGCCCCTCACCTGTCGGGCTGAGTGTCAAGTAACGAATCCTTGACGGGTACTTCTGCCCTGTCTCCCTGCAGCCGAAGCCGCTAGGAGACACATCCCCATCATAGTAAGACTATAATGGGAGTTGTTATTTAAATTGCTGCCCACATCAGCAATATTTAGCACAAGGCCGGGAAAGTGGGGATCCAGCAGGCTCCCCTAAAGGATGGGGCACTCCTGCAATTGTAAAAATTGCTTGAGTAATCCCTCGGCATTCCCCGGTCCGGGCGCCTCAGGCAGCAAGCAATGAAGTTGCCCCACCAGAAAACCCGTTGACAAGGCCTGGGAGGGTGAACCTCCTGGGTATTACCCAGGCAGTGTACTCCAGTCCCCAGTCCGACAAGTGCTGGGCCAGTTCCTGGCCTCTCACTTGTTGGGCTAAGTGTCAAGAATGAATCCTTGATGAGTACCCTACCCTGTCTCCCTGCAGCCGACACTACTAGGAGACACATCCCCACCATAGTAAGACTATAATGGGAGTAGATATTTAATTGCTGCCCACCACAGCAATATTTGGCACAAGGCCGGGAAAGTGGGGATCTAAGCAGGCTCTCCTAAAGGAGGGGCACTCCTGCAATTGAAAAAATAGCCTGAGTAACCACGTCGGCATTCCCCGGTCGGGGCGCCTCAGGCAGCAAGCAATAAAGTTGCCCCACCGCAAAACCCGATTACAAGGCCTGGGAGGGTGGACCTCCTGGGTAGTACCCAGTGTACCTCAGTCCGACAGGTGCAGGACGATTCTCGGCCCCTCACCTGTCGGGCTTCTTGACGAGTACTTTACCCTGCCCCTCTTCACCCAAAGCCGCTAGGAGACCATCCCCTCATAGTAAGACTATAATGGGGGTAGTTATTTATTTGGTGTCTACCACACTAAAATGTGGCACAAGGCCGGAAGATGGAAATAGGACAAGCTCCCTTAAAGGAGGGGCACTCTTGCCTCATCAAAAATTGCCTGGGCAACCCCGTTGGCATTCCCCGTTAGGGGCGCCCCAGGCAACAAACAATTCACTTGCCTCACCGAAAAGCCCGGTGGCAAGGAGTAGGAGGGTTGCCCTACTAGGTAGTACCCAAGCGGTGTACCTCAGTCCGACAGGTGCTGGGCCGAATCTCGGCCCCTCACCTGGCGGGCTGAGTGTCAAGAACAGATTCTTGATTAGTACGACAACCCTGTGTCCCTGCAGCCAAAGCCGCTAGGAGACACCTCCCCATCAGACGAACTAATGGGGGTATGGCACCAATGATTTCGACGATCGTTTTTATATCCACAGTTAAAGAAAAACAACCAATTAGAAGCTTCAAAAGTTACTATAAAAAATGAGAAGTAATCAACCATCTCAGCAGAAATAACCTTCTTAGTGACACACAATATGGTTTCCGTTCTGCTAGATCTACAGCAGATGTGCTTACAGTTATATCTCATAGGATTAGCGAATCTCTCGACAGAGGCAACGTTTCTAGGGCAATTGCTCTTGACATATCAAAGGCCTTTGATAGGGTATGGCATAAACGTTTACTTCACAAGATCTCCAGCTATGGTATAGCTGGAAATGTCTTCTCAATTATTAAATCATTTCTCTCTGATAGGTTCATAAGAGTAGTAGTTGATGGGCAAAAATCAGAAGCTCACAGTATAAATGCTGGAGTCCCTCAGGGGTCCATCCTGGGCCCAACTCTTTTCCTGATCTACATTAATGATCTTCCAAATCACATCCTTACATCATTCGTAGACATTTTTGCTGACGATACTACCATCATGGTAGTACATCTAAGACAGTAAACGACCAAGTTCTCTCCAATTCTCTTTCCTCTGATCTTCATCACGTTGTACAATGGGGAAAGGAGTGGCTGGTTACTTTTAATGCACCTAAAACCAAGCTTCTATCTTTACATCATCAACGTTCTGATCCCCATCTGGCATCAATTAAAATGAATGGCTCTTGTCTTGGGGAGGCCTCAAGTTTTGACAGGCTTCTGGGCTTGACCATTACTCCTGATCTTAAATGGAATACGTACATCAAATCTGTTGCCAAGGCCGCTGGAAAAATGGTCGTATCCTTCTATCGATCCAGTAGATATCTCACTGCTGATGCAATTCTCTATCTATATAAGAGCCAGATACGTCGAAGGATGGAATACTGTTGCCATATATGGGCAGGAGCTTCTAGAAAAGACTTGTCCTGCCTTGATAGGGTTCAAAATAGACTTCGTGGCCTGGTGGGAGATGTCCTTTTCTCTTCGCTGCAACCTCTATCTCACAGAAGAGATGTTGCGAGTTTGTCTCTGCTTTATCGTTATTTTCATGGAAAGTGTTCGACTGAGCTTCAATCTATGGTCCCCCCTCGCCAGACTTTCACAAGAAACACTAGACTAGCTGAAAACATTATCAATAATTTTCCCCACTCTTTATCTATGCCTAAACTTAAACATAGATTCCATGATCAAAGCTTCTTTCTTAGAACTGCACGCCTGTGGAATTGTCTTCCGTTTTCCTGCTTTCCAGCTGTCTATAATATGGTTGTCTTCAAGTCTTACATGAACAAGTTTCTGATGAGCCGTTCCACTTAAGTTAACAAATTTACCGAACTTCCATTACTATTGATTACCATATTGTCCTTTTGACTACTGTACACTCTTTAACCCTTATCCTTGAGTTGCCGATCGGCCTCGATAAGTGGTGACGCCTATGTAAAAAAAAAAATAAATGTCGAATTTTGGATTCAATCAGTTCGCCGTCATCTCTGTCATGAACCTGTATCTGATTCTTCGCCGATTTGATTTACTGCCGCCATCTTTGTTCAACACAATGTCTCAACACTTAACAAGAAGACTGTGGCCGAACAAAAAATACTAGGCGCCATAATATACAACATGCCAGCCGAAATAAAGAAGACCGCTTAGCGAATTACTCAATCAATATTTAATTGTGATTTTCCATGTCTCACTGACTTTAGCAAAAAAGGTGTAAACCATTATAACTATTTGTTAATATTTTCTCCTCTGAAGAGATGGTAGACATAGAAATCCTATAGGATAAGGAGTTAAAATATTTCTAATGTATTCTTTGTCTTACATAGAATAATAAAAATCTTTGATCTAAAAGTCAAACATTTCACGCCATAAGTTTATAAATTCATTGAATGACTAAGATTTATATATATATATATATATATATGTGTGTGTGTGTGTGTGTGTGTGTGTGTGTGTGTGTGTGTGTGTGTGCGTGCATTATGTCAGCCCCTTTAAGAAACTCGTTTCTTATCGTTGAGCACTTCCAGTTTATTTTTATTTATTTTTTTTTATTACATTTTCACCCCAAACAAGGCACATTGCCACTTTGGTGTAGGGGGCTACTATCAGGGGAAACATCTACTGGGGTACTATGTAGGGATTAGGGCAGCGAGATGTTGGTTCACGTTGCACTTGAACTTATGCATGTCAGTACAGTTGGGGAAGCAGTGACCTGGAATGGAATTCCAAAGTCTAGCTGTTCTGGGGAAGAAACTACTGGAGTAGAAAGATCTTTTACATCTAGGGATCTCTACAGTGTGAGGGTGGGATTTTGCAGCTTGTCGGGTCTGTCGAGGGTGTTCACGTCGTGGGGGCACAAGTGCTTGCAGTTCTTCAGAGCATTCACCATTATAATACTTGTAGAACAGGCAGAGGGATGCAACGTTTCGACGATGGGACAGAGGTTGAAGTTTAGATGCCAGTTTAGGGCCTATCAGATTTGCGACTCTCTTTTGAACCCTGTCAAGGAGCGAGAGACTAGTAGCCGATGCACCGGTCCAAATATGACAGCAATACTCCATACATGGGCGAATAGTGGCCTTATAGAGGTACAGGATACTTTCGGGTGTTAGAAGTTTTCTAAATTAAGTCGGTCAATTTAGCTCTTATACTCTGTGACTGACCTAAAGAACCTTTAAAAATAAAATGTTTAAATTCAACGTCATTTCACGCGGTTAATGGTAGCCGATTGGATACGGTCTTTGCTAATCGAGCCAGAGATGCCTCGTGTTGCCGAGTTTAATCCGTGGACTGGTGTTAATCGTGACATCCTGCGCTGAAGATGAAACACTAGTGTCTGTAGGTATTTAATTACACACACACACACACACACACACACACACACACACACACACACACACACACACACACACACACAAGCCTATTAATGGACACAGATCAAGCAAGCCGCGGCGAAATCCAACAGTTGATTAAACCTACCTCGCACCGAACAAGGGATGTGGCCATCACAACCCGCTATAACACAAGCCAGCGTATAAGTAGGACTTTTATACTCGTAATCTTCAGAAAGCAAGAGAACGTCGCAGTTCACAAGAGCTATGACATCCAAGAAGCTGGAAGACTGTTGTGCTTATCAGTTAGACACATCCAAACTCTCTCTCTCTCTCTCACTCTCTACTCTCTCTCTCTATCTCTCTCTCCACACACACACACACACGCGCGCGCGCACACACACACACACACACATATATATTTATTTTTGTGGAAAGATACATTATTTCCTTATAATATATACCAATCGTTATTTAACAAGCTCAATGTAATTACAGAGCAATATAATAAATGAATGACAAAAGTCTATATTCCAAAGTTGATGATGTTGACCATCTTACAATTTATTCCCTTAATTCAGTTGACATTTACAATTCTTGACAGTATCTGTTTCATAGTACAAAATCAATCACTTAATTATTATATCAATTAGTGAATCTATTTTGCCCTTAACTCATCAGAAGAAATAGCAACAATCAAGCCATCCAAAAGGAAATAAAGTGCGTTTTGACATGATTAAAATCTGAAAATAGGAAGAGAAGCTGCAAATACCTTATAATATGTTTCTATTACGCCATTTTTCATGAACTTTGGAATATAGACTTTTGTCATTCAGTAAATATATATATATATATATATATATATATATATATATATACAGACACACACACACGCACACCCACCCACACACACATACATATATATGTATATATATATATATTTAGTAATGTGATTGATAATTTAAAATTTAAAAATCAAATTATAATTAAATAAAAAATCCGTTTCATAAGAAAGAACAACAACAAAATCAATTATTTGTAGGATCGTTTCGGAAAACCGTGTTTTTATTGTGGTAGACATCAAGTTACGGACAATAATTATTACATATAGTTTTTTAATAAACAAGGTTTCCTCATCAGCAAATTGTGAAGGGTTTTATTAAATTTAAATTTAAAAGACACCATAAATAAACATTAGCATTAAATAAACACTAGCATTAAAAGTAAGGCAGATGTATCTTTTTGCCAGCACCTGATTTACATATATCCGCCATAGACGGTGAAAGCCAGAGTTGCAACACATTGTGTGTGTGTGTGTGTATATATATATATATATATATATATATATATATATATATATATATATATATATATATATATATATATATATATATATATATATATATATTTTATCGAACACTATTTAACAACCTCGTTGTCTTCATTAGTTTTGACTTTTGAACACATCCGAAATATATATATATATATATATATATATATATATATATATATATATTTATATATATATATATATATATATATATATATATATATATATATATTTCGCATGTGTTCAAAAGTCAAAACTAATGAAGACAACGAGGTTGTTAAATAGTGTTCGATAAAATGAGCGGAATATTTCTTTTATTAGGGGTAAACAGCTACATATGGTCGGTACAAATAGCCATCTGTTTCAGTCAAAGAGACTTTATCAGGCGCCCTGGAACCCCACGACGCAAAAGAAAAAAAAATGGAAAATGGGATAGATTAGAGAGAAATTAAAGAAAAATGGAGCTCTTCAAAAAAAGTGGACAAGAAGTTGATAAAGAACTTAAATGGGAAAAAGGGGAAGGAAAAAGAAAAGAAAAGATCGCACTTGGGACTTACTTGAATGTATTCAAAACTTTTTACAATAGAAAATAAATTTGAAATAAACTTAAATTAAAAATGGGTCATAATTTAATTGGACTGTTCGTTGCACAGAGAATTGGGGTGGGGTGGGGTGTGTGTGGGGTTCTACTTATATCGAAGGTGTCAAAGTGAGAAAGAGGATTTGCATTTGTAAGATTTTCAGGTCAGTGAGCGTTAAGTTAGGGGTGGGGGGATTGGCTAAAGTAGACACATCTACGCCGACTCACATACGCGCATACATATACAACTAAATATACAAACACGTACATACAAGAGGGAAGCGACATAAACATACACACGTAAATATGTACATATATATATATATATATATATATATATATATATGTATATGTGTGTGTGCGTGTGTGTGTGTGTGTGTCGCGGTTTGCTTGATATGTGTTAGTTAATAGACTTTCTTGTGTGTGTGGCGGTTTTCTCAGTTGATAGAGTGTTTACCTCCAATGCAACAGGCTCGGGTTTTGAGTTCGGATGTGTCCAACTGATGAGCCCAAATGAGGGCGAAACTCGAGTCTTGGACTTCCGATTTGTTGGCTGGTATGGCTCTTTTGAGCTGCGACGTTTTCTGGCTGTGGAAAAAATTATATATATATATATATATATATATATATTATTAAGTAAGGATTAATATGTCGCTACTCAGTCGTGAGCATGTTTCGGCCAGTCAGTTACAAGTAACTAGAGACCTCTTTAAGCCATGCTCCTTTTACTAATGTTTACTCGGTTATACCTTATCTTTTTTCCCCACGCTGTGCAGTATTGCATGACTTTAAATGTAATGAGAACAAACATCTTGCTCCAAAACGCTTCAAAACCCAACCCCTATGCTTTACGCCTCGCTAGCAACGAGGAGGTGTGTGTTCGCTGACTTTTTATTTTATTTTATCGAACAACTTCTTTATATTCGCCCCCCCCTCCTGCGTTTTTACCTTAGAAAGATAAGCATCATGACCTCAGTTGACCCGCGAATTTGAAAAGCGTTACGTCGTCTGTCTTTATAACAACGATGGATTGAGGGACACGCCGATTATGGACATTTCTGACGCAGTCTCGTGTCACTTAATAGTCAGAGAGAAGCTTCAGAACGGGAAGACATCCCTTTCCGGTTAACCTCACAAATAACATTATTTCCTGTGTCAGATTCTAACATTTTTGCGTTATATCATACTAGCGAGAGGTACTCGGCGTTATCCGCGTGTTTGGAGGTGTGTGTGGAAACTCCGGGAGTGGGAGTGGGGGTTAAAAAAGTAATTATGAGTATCGAACCCGAACCGTTGAGGCAAAGTTGTAAATTAAAGTGTGAACTAAAAAAAAAAAAAAACGTACGACGTTAACCATTGCCCCACCGCGAGATGCTAACAGAAACACGTTTGAATTTATTTAATTACTTGGATTTGGCAGGTGCCCATTTTAATGAGTTAATGAGGTCAAGTTTGACTGCGGGATTTTTATTTTCCCAAGATGTTATAGGAAAAAGACTAACCCACATGCAGCGAGCGACAAATGTTGAATATTTATCTTCCCGAAATCGAGTAAATTAAATAGACAGGCGAGCTTCGTTGTTAACTGTGAGATATTAAGATTTATATGTGATATAAAAAAGTTTAAAAAGTTGTGAAGCGAGCGACCGCTTGTCTGAAAAAAGCCTTTTGTAGACATACAGAAAAAGCGAACACACACACAAACATACATACATTTTCGCTTTTATATATATATATATATATATATATATGTATATATATATTTATATATATATATATATATACATATATATAAAGCATGTTAAAAACACTTTGAAAAAGAGTTTAAAACATATTTAATCTGAAAAGGGAAACACTTAATAAGTGGAAAGTTCTTACTCCACGGAGTTTCGAAGAAATACTTTCCTTCTTATCAGAGGTTAGGAATTAGCAAAATGCGGGATCAGATTTTGCATACAAAAGTATTTGATGAAACTGCAAGTAAGTCAAAAATCTTACTTGATAACAAAAAGTGAAGCAGAGGGAATATGGTGAAGAAAAAGGTGATTTCGCACAAGTAAAATCCAAGGAAATAACGTATTTGGAAGATGGTCCAAAATAATCCAAAGGCCGAAATCCATGGAATATATATATATGTATATATATATATATATATATATATATATATATATATATATATATATATATATATATATTGTTACCTGTCTGGCCGCACTGATGAGTTGAGAAACAGTGAAACAGTATTATATCTCCCTCTCCATTCCATGTTTAAAAAGTATGTGTCCTCTATAGTATCAGACCTGAATGAATGGTTACTTGTAGGCATAGACCAATTCATACCATCAAAAAAATTCCAACAAAAACCTAACAGTCAGCCATGGTTTTCCCCCGAATGTGCTGCTGCCATCACACACAGAAATCCCTTTTTCCATAGCTACCAATTAATAGATGCACTGAAACTAAAGCTGCTTTCAGAACCGCCAGCAACCATTGTAAAAGAGTAATAAAAAATGCAAGAGAACTATATGCGCAATCCGTTAAGTCCAAAGTAGCTGAGCAGCGGCTTGGTTCCCACCAGTTCTGGCAAATAGGATCTTGAACAGAAACGTGCGCTCTATCCCAACCATTATCAATGGACCAGAGGTCATCTCGACAGCAACCAACAAGGCCAAACTATTTGCCAAAAACTTTGCGGCAAATTCTACCCTGTGTGACGAAGGTCATCAACTCCCCATATTCCCTCCTATAACAGACAACACGCTATGCAACATACAAATATCTGTGCATGAGGTCGCCAAGCTAATCAAGAACCTTGACTCCAGTAAAGCAACTGGTCCTGACGGTATTCCAATCATAGTGTTAAAAAATTACAACCGGAACTTGCCCCCATACTTTCCAAACTGTTTAAGCGTTGCCTTAAGGAAAAGTGCTTCCCAATACCCTGGAAAACCTCATCAGTATGCCCTGTATTTAAGAATTCAGGAGATAAGTCATCCTCCTCTCAGTACAGACCAATAAGTCTCCTGTGTGTCATGAGTAAGTTGCTGGAATCCACAATAAATAGAGAAGTAGTCAACCACCTCAGCAGAAATAATCTTCTTAGTGACATGCAATATGGTTTCCGCTCTGCTAGATCTACAGCAGATGTGATGTGCTAACGGTTATATCTCATAGGATTAGTTAATCTCTCGACAAAGGCTTCATTTCTAGGGCAATTGCTCTCGACATATCAAAGGCCTTCGATAAGGTTTGGCATAAAGGCCTACTACACAAGATTTCCAGCTACGGTATTACTGGAAATGTTTTCTCTATCATTAAGTCATTTCTCTCAGATAGGCTCATAAGAGTAGTGATTGATGGGCAAAAATCAGAGGCCCACAGTATTAATGCTGGAGTCCCTCAGGGGTCCATACTGGGCCCAACTCTCTTCCTGATCTACATCAATGATCTCCCAAAACACATACTAAAATCATTCGTTGACATCTATGCTGATGACACGACC
>NC_136527.1:108072811-108090311 GCF_053919585.1 Euprymna scolopes | reverse complement strand
AAAAACATTTTGTTTAACAATTTTCATGCCTTGGATGAAATGCTTTTCTAACTTGTATCGTATCTTTTTAAGATTATATTTTATTTAATTTATTAATTTGGATTAAAAAAATGAATGCGGTTTTGCATGTATTTATAAAAACTCTCCTACTCTCTATTTCAGTTTGTATTTCTCCTCACACCACAACTCATTTTTGCAACCCCCTCTTTGTAACATTACAGGTCTGAATATTCTCTCTGTTTCAGTTTATATTTCTCCCCCCCACCACATCTCTTTTTTGCAACTCCCTCTTTGTCATACATGTCTGAATAATGAGAAAATCTGAATTTTTTTAACAAAAACTTTAAAATAACTTTTGTAGATAAAATTTTTTCCAGCTTCTTTTAGAATAGAAAATTTTACAATTTAATAAGGAACATATTCCATATAGGTTTCATTGACAAATATTTAGTAGATAACGAGAAAAATAGAGATGAAAATTTCAAAAGGACTTTATAACTAGTTACGTTTAATAGTAGTCCTCGCCAGCAAAAGTCTTTGTTATTGTTATTCTTGTTATTCTATTATTATTATTTAAAACGTTTTGTGTCCTGCTCTTTCGCGCGAGGGCTAATATATATATATATATATATATATATATATATATATATATATATATATATATATATATATATATATATATATATTTACTTGATTCTTCCGGCCTTGGCAGACGTGTTTTAAATATTCTCTCCAGTGCTTTTTCTGTGCACATTTGAACTTTTCTTTTAATGATTTGGAACTCATTCCATTTGTGATTTTTTTTCCAAGGAATTCTGCCTTTTGGATCATTTTGGACCATCTTCCAGTTTGCGATTCCTTTGAAACATACCTGTTGGATTGGAAATTTTTAATTCGACCGTGTTTGGATTTTACCACTCTTGGATTTTTTACCCTTCACCGGACTATCCATTCATGTGATATCTTTTTATCATTTTTTCTTTTACCTCCTATTCCCCTTACCTCACCTTTTTTTTAACCAAGTAAGATCTGTAACTTACTTGTGGTTTCATTAAATACTTTTACATGCAAAATCCGATCCCGCATTTTGCTAATTCCTGCCCTCTGATGAGAAGGAGAGTATTTCTTCGAAACTCCGCGGATTAAGGACTATCCACTTATCTTGTGTTTCCTTTTTAAAATTAAATATGTTTTGAACTCTTTTCCAAGATGGTTTTTTACATGTTTTATTAATCATTTGTTCATATATATATATATATATATATATATATATATATATATATATATAATTATTACAGTAAATAATTATATATATATATATATACATATTAAATACCTACCTCATATATGCATATTAAATACCTATATATATATATATATATATATATATATATATATATACATATTAAATACCTACCTCATCATTTCGCAAATCAACACCCGTCCAAAAGATTCGAATCCGGAAACAGAAGCAAGGACCCAATCCATTCGGCAACCGTTAACAGCGAGAAATACTGTTGAAATTAAAACATTCATTGTTAAATGTTCTTAACGTCTGTCAGAGTGATCATCATATGAGGATCTCAGCATATGAGGTAAATTGACCAACTTTATTTCAACAGAAAGTTCTTAGGTTTTGATATAATTCCTAAACTCATTTCACACTAAATAATTTAGGTGACTTAAATAGGAATCTAATTGAATCTTTCATTTCCTGAATAGTAAAAAAATGACCTGTAATACTGCTAATATCCATTCAACATTGTTGAACCGACTCTGCCGAATATGGACGTTTGGGCTACAAAATTCTGCCTCAACCGCCATACTCTCCAGACCTCTTACCTAAGGACTACCTTTCTACAGGAGAAATGCTTCAAAAACCTTTACGATATCAACAACGCCTTTAGCGACTTCACGAGCAGAAAAACGTAGAAAAACGCTATTAAAGTTTAGCGAAATTCAAAATACCATAGAATCTGAACCGTAAAAAATATTCATGTGCGGTTTTCTTTGTTGTGTACCTTAAAGCATCATATTCGTTGTTAGCATACTTAGCGTTTTTCTCCTTTTCTATGACGACAACAAACCGCGCTGTAGTAAACATTGTGCTCACAATCAGTTTCATACCAAACCTACCTTACGACATAAATAACTGATATTTTGACAGGAAGTATTTAATTTTTAATTTTTTAATGAATTTTCACCCCAAACAAAGCACAGTGCCACTTTGAAGTAGGGGGTTACTATCGGGGACACAAGTTGTAGGGCATTATGAAGGGAGATGAGTAGCAAGATGTTTGTTCACATTACACTTGAACTTCTGCATGTCAGTTCAGTTGGGAAAGCGGAATCCCGGAAGGGAGTTCAAATGACTTGCAGTTCTGGGGAAGAAAACATTGGAGTAAAAGGCTTTCTTACACCTAGGGATCTCTACTGTAAATGGGTGGGACTTAGTTGCTTGTCGGGTTTGCCGGGGGGTATTTACGTTGAGGACGTACAAGTGCTTGTAGTTCGTCAGAGCATTCACCATTAAAGTATTTGTAGAACAGGCAGAGGGATGCAACATCTCGTCGATGGGACAGAGGCTGAAGCCTAGATGACAGTTCAGGACCTATCAGGTTGGCGACTCTCTTTTGAACCCTGTCCAGGAGCGAGAGACAAGCAGCAGATGCACCAGCCCAAATGTGACAATAATACTCCATACATGGGCGAATGGTAGCCTTAGAGAGGTACAGGATACTTTGAGGCATAAGTAGTTTTCTAGCACGGTAGAGAGAGCCCACCTTCTTAGCAGCAACCTTGGCAATGCTCTCAGTGTATCTATTCCAGTCTATGTTCTCTGTAAACGTTAGGCCGAGGAGGTTTAAAGAAGTACTTTCAGGTAATGTGTTCTTGGCCATTGCTATTGGTGGTAGAGAAGGTTACTTGTAGTTATTGAAGGAAACAAGTTTAGTCTTGGCAGCATTGAATGTGACCATCCATTTGTGTCACCATTCCACTACAGATCGAAGGTAATGCTATAGTGTTTCTGCCATTTCCTTAGATATGTGTTCATTTGTTTTTCCCTCTTGCCTGTTATGGAGAGTGATCTACCATAGTCGGGTCTGTACCGAATAGCATGTATTATTTTTTAATTAGAATACATTGAGACAAGTATTATTTGTTAATTTATTTTCCTTGTTCCTTTTCGGAGTTCCTATACCACTTGACGACATAAATAGCTGATATTTGAACAGAAAGTAGTTAACTGCATGTACTTTGACGCAACCCCATAATAAATATTTTCACGATAAAAAAAAACCCAGAACAACAGTAACGTAATAAGACAAACTGCTCCACATTTTGTCCAAGTATTAATAAGATCTAATGGACGGATCCAAAGTTATGGGGCAAAATTTGTCATTTTGGACCATTTTGGGGTATTTTTGACCTCTTTTAAGCCCTTGGGGTGCAACGGGAAGTTTTGTAAAAAAAAAAAAAAAAGAATCTTACTGTACACATCTATTTAATTAAATACAATTTGCGGCAAAATTTCAAGAAAAACTAATACTTGATTTATATTAAGAACAAGAACCTAAGAGGTGTTTCATTGTAAAATTGATATAAACGCCTTATACGATGAGCGGGTGGACTGTGGTGGTGAGTATACTGCGTATTAGTCGATTTCTCCTCATGTTCCGGTCTGAATTCTACCATAACCTTTATTGTACGTGTTAGAGGAGGTTATGGGGAATAAAATGATATACTAACTTGACTAAAATAAAATACACATCAAGTGTGCTTGAAAGCCAAATCACAACGTAATATTAGGAAAATAAACAAGTATTAAAACAAACACTTTTATTAATTTTGCAAAAGAGAATTATAACAGTAATAATATGAAAAAAAAAGAGCCACAAAAAGAAGCGTTTTTACCACTGAAAGTCCCTGGGGACGCGAACCAGAATTTTTCCAGGGTCACCCATACTGGATTTATATTAAGAACAATGAGCTCTACATTTTGGCCAAGCTTAAAAAAAGTCTAATGGATGGATCAAAAGTTATGGGGCAAAATGTGTCATTTTGGGCCATTTTGGGGCATTTTTGATTACTTTTGAGCTCCTGGGGGCGCAACGGGAATTTTTGTAAAAAAAAATAAAAAAAATTACTGTGCACATCTATTTAATGAAATACAATTTGGCAAAATTTCAAGAAAAACTAATGGACGGTTATCTGGCAATAGTCCGGACTAACGGACGCACAGACATACAGACGCATGGAAGCGCAGAAGCACGGGTGCCACTGAAAACATTAGTCTCTCTCCGATAAATCGGGGAACCAAAATTATTATTAAAACACCGAACAGAATATATTATATTATAGAATAATAAAAACAAAAACAAAGGAATAAAAATAAACAGCAAGTTTACCAAGTTAAGGCACTGATTCTGTAAGCCAGGTGACCGCCAATAACACAACAGGCGACATCGAACTTACACAAATGCCCATTATCGATCTTATAGCCTGAGGAAAGCAACTTTTGTTTCTTAGAAGCGCTGGTTGAGTTTGAATAAAATGAAATACGTATTATATACGTTTGAAGCCAAAACATCACGTCTCGCAGAGAAGAAAGTTTGGTGGCAATCAAATTGTTTCTGCACTCTACCAAGAACCTTCATATGGAAGAGATTCACCAGTGCAAATATGACAACAGTTAAGATGTTGTTCCTTAGAAGTGCTGGTTGAGTTTGAATAAAATGAAATACGTATTATATACGTTTGAAGCCAAAACAACGCATTGTTATAAAATAAACAGACATTTATTTTGTTTGAAATTCATGTTAAAGTTCATGAATATATTTCGAAGGAAACCTTAATCTTCAATATGTCTTTTTTTTTTTGTCATATTGTTGTTGTTGGAGCAGAAGCAAGTAGAAGTCAGCTCGTTGTTTTTACGGTAGTTTTTTTAAATCTCGGAATGGTGCGTTTGGTCACGCGGGATTCATGTTAAGATTTTTGTTCCTTAGAATAAATAAAATAAAATACGTATTATATACGTTTGAAGCCAAAACAACGCATTATTACAAAGCGTTTCCAAGGAACAAAATCATAACATGAATCCTGCGTGACCAAACGCACCGTTCCGAGATTTAAAAAAAAACTACCGTAAAAACAACAAACGGACTTCTACTTGCTGACTCTCTGCTCCAACAACAACAACAAAATGGCAATAAAAAAAAGAAAGAAAGGCATACTGATGATAAAGTTTTACTCCGAAATATATTTATAAATTTCAATATAAATTTCAAACAAAATAAATGTCTGTTTATTTTTTAATAATGCGTTGTTTTGGCTTCAAACGTATATAATACTCATTTATGTTATTCAAACTCAACCAGCGCTTCTAAAGAACAAAAATCTTAAAGTAACATATTTGTTTATTTTCCTAATATTACGTTGTGATTTGGCTTTCAAGTGCACTTGATGCGTATTTTATTTTAATCAAGTTAGTATATCATTCCAGTCCCCCATAGCCTCCTCTAACACGTAGTTTATTTTTATTCAAATATTTTACTTGCTTAAAATTTATAACATGAATATATTTTGGAGCTAAACTCCATCCTCAGTATGTTGTTTACTTTCTTTTTATTATTTTTTTCTTCCTTACCATGTTGTAAATTTGGAGAAAGAAGTCTGTATCTATAGAGCTGCGCCTTGTATCTGGCGGTTGTATTTTGAAATGTTTGAACTGTGCGTAGGCAACGCGAAAATAACGTCAACGGTGTGAGTTCCATATAGAAACGTTGATTTAATTTGAATAAAATAAAATACGAATCAAATTAAAATAAAAATAAATATCTGTACTCCTATAATGTTTTTTGCAGACGATTCTATGAAACTTCATTGCAATAAATATATTTTTATAACTTATTACTTAGTTGTACTCATGTATTGAACCCTGTTGAAGAAAATACTGAAAACTTGACACATAATTTCTCCTTATAATATATTCTGTGGCTACATGAATTTATAATACAGTCATTTTTAAAGGGGGCACAACCCAGAGATAAATACCTTCTACTCACCCGACAAGTAGCTATATATATATATATATATATATATATATATATATGAACAAATGATTAATAAAATATGTTAAAAGACATCTTGAAAAAGAGTAAAAACATATTTAATTTTAAAAAAGGAAGCACAAGATAAGTGGATAGTCCTTAATCCGCGGAGTTTCGAAGAAATACTCTCCTTCTCATCAGAGGGCAGGAATTAGCAAAATGCAGGATAAGATTTTGCATATAAAAAGTATTTAATGAAACTACAAGTAAGGCAAAGATCTTACTTGGTTAAAAAAAGGGTGAGGTAAGGGGGGAACAGGAGGCAAAAGAAAAATAATAAAAAGATTTCACATGAATGGATAGTCCGGTGAAGGGTAAAAATCCAAAAATTGTAAAATCCAAAACGGTCGAATTTAAAATTGTAATCCACTGGGTAAATTCCAAATGGTCCAAAATCATCCAAAAGGCAGAGTTCATTGGAAATATATATATATATAATGTAATGTTATGGCCCTTTAGGCTGTGATCATAGCGTAGTATCTGTTAACTGTGGCAAGCAGGAGCAATGGTCAGAACATTATTATTATTGTTATTGTATTCTTGTTAATTGATTTGAGCGACGGATGGTCGCTGGATCAGTTATTATGATTAGAAGAATAAACAATTAAATTGCGGGAGAAATGATTGACGTGTGAATCGCAAAAGGAACGTGAAAATAGAAAATATATGTAAACATTATTTTGGGCTTTTGAATAAACAAATAACTAGTTGTGGATTAGATTGGTATGAGACACGTAATTAGGTGACGTAAGAGAACACGTGATGTAGTTAGTTTTGGAGAGATTCAGAGAGTTGAGGATTGATCACCAGAGCAGACTGACGTCAAGAAAGGGTGGACAGACAGCTAGGAACGGACTGTATGAACAGAAAATGTAGACTAACTGCAGATCCTTTGAAAACCAATTGAGACAACTTTAATAAATTTATATTATAAAAATATAAAGAGTTGTTTTAATGGTTTTCACAAATAAGAACAGTTGTCTCAATTATATGGTGCTGATCGCTTCATGGTTCGTCACGGAGCAGCGGGAAGATAAAGAAGAACTCTTCAAGAAAAAGGTATGAAGCATATATTCTTCTTCTTACATATTAACTGTAAAAATATCCCGCGTGATAAGTCTGATACAACATGATTTAGTTTACACGTCAATATCATGTCCCCTAGCTAAACAACATACATACGATTTATACGTTTATTATTTGTCTGTTAAAAGAACAATATCTTACATCCACTAGATAACACATGACACGTTTTAATATATCATCTCCTCCAATATAACCAATATACAACATACATATATATATATATATATATATATATATATATATATATATATATATATACGCATTCCGATAAAAGATCTATGTAAGAACACTCCCAGACACATCAAGTATCTTTATGTGAAATTTTTAAAAACAGCCTAGCCGTTTTGAAATTCATAGGGAACCACACATATACACAGACAAAGTTACTTCTATATAATAGTGTTATGGAATCCATGACATGAATAGCGCTATTAGTACGGCATGGCATGCGATGAGGTTCAAAAGGTTAATATTTATCAAACCCAACAATCTCAACGTTGGCTTGCAGGTGCATCAGGTAAGAGATTACCCACACACACACTCATCTCTAAATATAAAAATAGAGATGCTCATGCGTTTTCTGGACAGTCCGTAGTCTTCACTTCGGCAGTCTGCAGTCTAAAGTCTACAGTTAATTTTTTTTTTTTACATGGGGGTCACCACTTATCAAGGCCCGAAGGCCACTCAGTGATAAGGGTTATTGCGTGTACAGTAATCAATGAGATAGTATTGTAGTAATCATTAGTATTGGGGGTTTTGATAGAGTGTCTTACTTAAGGGGACGGTTTGTCAGGAGTTTGTTTATGTTGGACTTGAAGACATCCAAGTTGTAGTCAGGTGGGAAACAGGCAAGCGGCAGAGAGTTCCACTGGCGTGCAGTTCTAAGAAAGAAGCTTTGTTCATGGAATCTACGTTTGGATTTAGGCACAGATAAAGAGTGGGAAAAATTATTGACAGTAGTTTCAGCCAGATGGGGTGTTTCTCGTGAAAGATTGGCGAGGAGGGGGGGACAAGAGATTGGAGCTCAGACGAGCACCTGCCATGGAAATAACGATAAAACAAAGACAGGCTCGCAGTGTCTCTTCCGTGGGAGAGAGGTTGCAGGGAAGAGAAAAGGGCATCCTCCACTAAACCACGAAGTCTATTTTGTACTATGTCAAGTCAGGATAGGCTGTTTTGCAGGCATTTAGTCTGTTAAGATGCCGAAAAGATAAGACATCTTATGGGGACGAAGAGAGATGGGGATGGAGATAAACCGATAACAAAATTCCCACCCTCCTTCTAAGGATGACGTAGAGACAGGGACACGACTTCGACTGTGTACTTGAATAAAGTTCTAATTGTCCAGAGAAATGAGCCTAACGTCTGTTGCTTTTGTTCCAGGTGCGCCGACGTCAGGACACAGACGACGTCTCCCATACTTCCGTTTAGTCTTGAAAGAGAAAGGATACTCCTGTACAGGCAGTAGCGCGTGTCATTATGAGGCAAGGTTTGCGCAAATCCAACCACACCTCTCCTGAATCGGCACTGTTTGAGTCCAGTGGCAAGAAGAAATACAGGACGACTGGAAACAATGCCGAGATAAGCGGAGAACACATACACCACCTGGAAGTCCAAAATGTTCACCCTGATACTAGCCAGACTCATGGTTGCTTAACTTCGGTTATCTGACGAGAAGCAGTGTGTCAAATGTGATTATGCCGTATATATTTGCGTGTATATATTTGTATACATATTGCGTGTATATATTTGTATACATATTGCGTGTATATATTTGTATACATATTTAAAAAATGTGTCTGTTAAAAGACCAGGACGACTGGAAACAATGGCGAGATAAGCAGAGAGCACATACAGCACCTGCCCAAGTAGTCACCCATTTAGTACTGACCAGGTTCAACGTTGCTTAACTTTGGTGATCCAACGCCTTATTATAAATAATAGATACAGTGATAACTAAACAATAATAATCTATATATAAATGAAAATGTGTGTGTGTGTGAGGACACTTCTCAACCTATATACTCAATGAATTTTTGATCTAAGGACACGGTCAGGAGATTCGAAGAAGATATAAAAGGTACGTTCTAATTCGTTTTTATAAACCCCTGAAAAGGGCTGATATGCCGTAAAGTGGGCAATGACGCAACATGTACACTTACTCCCTTCCTCCATGTAACAATCGTAAAGATAGAGATAGAGATAATAGGAGGTTTGGTTAAAAGAAAGAATAATAATAATAATAATAATAATAATAATATATATATATATATATATATATATATATATATATATATATATAGAGAGAGAGAGAGAGAGAGAGAGAGAGAGAGGGAGAGAGAGCGAGATAGATAGAGAGATAGATATAGAAAGAGATATATAGATAGATAGATAGATAGATAGTTAGAGAGATAGATAGAAAGAGAGAGATAGTTAAATAGAGAGATAGATAGAGAGATTGATATATATATATATATATATATAGAGAGAGAGAGAGAGAGAGAGATAGTTAGATAGATAGATAGATAAATAGAGAGATAGAGAGATTGATATATATATATATATATATATAGAGAGAGAGAGAGAGAGAGATAGAGAGATATATAGTTAAATAGATAGATAGATGGATAGATAGAGAGATAGATAGATAGTTAAATAGAGAGATAGATAGATAGATAGATTGATAGAGAGAGAGAGAGAGAGAGAAAGAAGGAGAGAGAGAGAGAAAAAAGAGAGAGAGAGAGATTTAGGAGATGCAAAATCGATGAAGGAAAATTTTAATAAGCTGAACCGAAACGAATCAATACAATTCGCTGCAAACAATACATGAGGTGGCCGTCTTCACAATCACTTAGCCAGAAATCGGATGGAGGCGCCATTTTTTTTTTTTTTTTTACACAATTTTTTTTTTTTTTTTTTTTTTTTTACACAATTCTTTTTTTTTGTTTCTTTTGAATGCAAAATACCGGGAGGCAAATAGGGAAAAATATTTACCGAAAATATACCGACAGATGGAGAAGACGGCATAACAAGATAGCCACTTGAACGTCTTATATTTTCACAAAATCTGTAGCGAAAAATATGAAAAGGGGAATCTTTGTCTGTGTGTGTGTCAAGTTGAACTTGGATATTATATCTAGATCTATCTGAGTTGTGCATGACGCAAACGCTCTCTGACTAAAGATCTCTCTTTCTCTCTCCCTCTCTCTCTCTCTCTATATATATATATATATATATATATATATATATATGAGTGTGTGTGTGTATTAAATATATTTTACTATATATATATATATATATATATATATATATATATATATATGTATATATCTATAAAAGCGAAATTGTCTGTGTATGTATCTGTGTGCATACATTTCCCTACCAAACTACTTTGTTAATTTTAAGTCTACAGACTCGAGATTTGGCATAAGGGGTATTGAGATTTGGAAAAATCTTTTAAATCCGTTTTCGGCCAGAAATTTGGCTGTCAAGGTGTTAATGTTCAACGATTTGACCTTTGAAAACTCTACCAAACTCATCCGCCAATTTTGGAGCGAAACATCTAATTTTATTTGAACATTGATCCAACTTTTTAAGTGGATTTGAGCACAAAACAATGAATGTTAAAGGGTTAAAAAAAATTGACCTCTGCGGTCTCTACCAAATTACTCAGCCAACATCCGGTCTAAACATTTGAAATTTTATATAAAGTGTATTCAGACATAAGGCGTGCTTTTTTTTTTTCAGTTTTTGCCCGAAAATATGGCTGCCAAGGGGTCAAAGGTCAAAAGATTTTACTTTTGCGGTTTTTAGCAAAGTATTCAGCCATTTTGGGGGCTAAACATTAAACATTTTACATAAAAGGTATTCAGACATGTAGTAAACTTTTTAATCAGTTTTGGGACAAAAAATTGGCTGCCAAAGTTAAAAGAGTTGACCTTTGCAGACTCTATCAAACTCCTCTGCCAATCTTGGGTCTAAACAATTGAAATTATTAATGTAGATTATCTGGACATAAGTCAAACTTTTTAATATATATATATATATATATATATATATATATATATATATATGCACATAATGTTATGAACAGTACACAGAGTCCGAGCAATATATATATATATATATATATATATATATATATATATATATAGCCAGTAGAGTTTAGTTTCCTAGAAGTACATCCAATGAAACAACATGTGTCTACCAAAATAGTGCTCAATGAGTGAACAGAGCAGGTATATTAATTTTATTTATACAAACATTAATGTTTGTATAAATAAAATTAATATATATATATATATATATATATTTGGCTCACTATTATTATAAAGAAATTAAGATAAAAACGTTCGAGGACATGGAATTTCTCTGTCTCTGTCTCTCAGTTTCTCTCTCCTCTCTCTCTCTCTCTCTCTCTCTCTCTCTCTATATATATATATATATATATATATATATATATATATATATATATATATATGCACGTTTCATTAAATAGCCCAGACAACTCTTGGCATAAATCGAACCAGCATCTCCCGTTTTTTAACATGTCACCTGTCTTCCTCGAATAGTTCAATCTATCAGCACCTCATAGCACACCACATCCCTAAAACTGAATTTAGAGACATATTAATAAAATTTTTTGAAAAAAAAAACACGGGTTGCGATCACACTGTTCTAAACATAACTCTCGTCGTAAAGTTCAGACTCGCGTGGCAACACCGTCGGAGTGGGGTTGGATCGTCACACTAAACTTCAAAAGTATCACGACCAGAATGAATTGCAACGTTCCATTGGGGAACACCAATGCTCGTGTACATTCGAAATAAAGCCGGCGGTTCGAACTCCGAAATTTCATTCGACTACTGAATTTCAAAAGTTTGGTTCGAACACAGAGTTGTTCGATTACCGAAACGTTCGACAAGCGAGGTATCGCTGTATACGACTGCGCATGAGAGATGAACAGGCCAATTCTCAAAAGGCTGATTTGTTTTAGCCAATTTTTATCGGTCTTTAAACAAACTGTTTTTTTTATCAGGAGAGGGTAAGCAAATCAAAAATATTTATGAAAAGAAAACGAATTCACAAATAAATCGATTTTATTTGGACGTTTACCATTATTTTCTTTCGTGTTATTTATTCATAATTTCATTTTAGAAATGTTTTGTCTAATATTGTACTAGCTGGAAACCCGGCGTTGCCCAATTTTTACCCCCTTATAAATTTATTGTTTTGGGCTCAAATCAAATTTAAAAGTTTGGTCCATGTCCAAGTAACCTACAGCTAAAATTTCAAATGTTTGGATCCAAAAGTGGCGGAGAGTTTAGTAAAATTTTCAAATGTCAAATCGTTGAACTTTGAATTTCTGGCCGAAGACTGATTAAAAAGATTTTCCCAAATCTCAATATCCCTTTCGTCAAATCTCGAGTCTGTAGACTGAAAATTGACAGAGTAGTTTGGGAGGGAAATGTACACACACACACACACACAGACACGTTCACTTATATATATATATATATATATATATATATACATATATATATATATATATATATATATATATATATATATATATATATTGACTCCTTAACATTGGGGGGAGGGCTCAAATCCAATTAAAAAGTGTGATCCATGTCCAAGTAACCTACATTTAAAATTTCAAGTGTTTAGACCCAAAATTGGCGGAGGAGTTTGGTAGAGTTTTCAAAGTTTTGAAGTTTTACCAATTGACAGCCAAATTTCTGGCCGAAAACCGACTAAAAAGATTTTCCCAAATCTCAGTACTCATTATGTCAAATCTTGAGTCAGTAGACTGAAAATTGACAGAGTAGTTTTTTTTGGGGGGGTGTACACACAGACAGACAGACACATACTCAGATATATTCAATATTTGTAACTATACAGATTAGTGGGAGGAGTTTTAATCAGAATCGGGAATCAGAAAAAAAATTACTGTCTCTTTTTTATGTTAAAACGATTGTTATAATTGTTTATTTTTTCTTGTGTTTGGCTGTATTTTGTGTCTTTAACTTTGCTATATATATATATATATATATATATATATATATATGATTATTGAGCTGGATTAAATCCGACGATATGAAATAAAATGGAGGTGGAAGGACCTGGATACTCAACGTTTCGCCCGATTTATGTGGGCTTCTTCAAGAGGGATGGTCATTGACCTCCAATTTATTTCATGTATATACATATATATATATATATATATATATATATATATATAAAGTATGTATATATATACATATATATATATATATATATATATATATATATATATATATATATATAAAGTAGTAGCGTTCGAACCCAGTAAAAAAAGAAAGTAAGAAAACCGAAATAAACTAATAGAGAATTAATTGAAATGAATGTTTAAGAGAATATGCAAATTAGTTAGATCCTTTGCAAATGAATGCATGGATAGATAGATGGATAGATAGATAGAGTTAAAGATAGAGAAGCGTTAAAGCTAGCTGAGCAGACTTTTCTTTGCGGGGGGGGGGGGCTTTCCAGTGCTCAATATCCGGGGAATAGTTTCTTCTCTTTGTAGCCCTTCTGCTGAAATATCTGGTGGAGAGGGTATCACGTTCTTCATTTTTTGGGCGATTACATTTACATGTTTTCATCCGTTCTTTTATTTTTGTTGTGGGAGTAGACTGACATAGATAGGTAGACATGATTTAACTGGTATAATTATGCACACACACACACGCACATATAGATATATAAAGTAGTAGCGTTCGTGTGCCTGTGTGTACAACTCCCAATGACCAAAGAAATATAAAGGCTAAATGTGTATACACCTCTCCTGGCCAAAGGAGACGGTATTTATTTGCTTCCCCACTGAGCAAATTAGGCACAAGGCCGTTTTTTAATGTGGAAAGAGAGGTAGGGGGAGGGAAAGGGGGATCCTGCTCCCGAGAGGTGGGAAATGGGAGCTGGATAGTAACTGTGGTCGTAGGGTGATCCCTACCTTCACCAAGTTCAGATATGTGGGGTTACCCCCACATATGGTCTTTGCTAGTCATAACTAGTCGATATTTATTTGCTCCCCCACCGAGCAAATTAGGCACAAGGCCGATTTTTAATGTGAGGAGTGAAGGGAGGGGGAAGGGAAAAAGGGGACCAGCTCCCGAGAGGTGGGAAATGGGAGCTGGTTAAAGGTCAGGCATGTGGGGTTGCCCCCACATCTGGTCTTTGCTAGTCATAGCTAGTCTTTGCTTGCAGTATCTGTCGGAACAGATGGTATTTATTTGCTCCCCCACAGAGCAAATTAGGCACAAGGCCGATTTTTAATGTGAGGATTGAAGGGAGGGGGAAGGGAAAAAGGGGACCAGCTCCCGAGAGGTGGGAAATGGGAGCTGGTTAAAGGTCAGGCATGTGGGGTTGCCCCCACATCTGGTCTTTGCTAGTCATAGCTAGTCCTAGCTAGCCATAGCTTGCAGTATCTGCCGGAACAGATGGTATTTATTTGCTCCCCCACTGAGCAAATTAGGCACAAGGCCGATTTTTAATGTGAGGAGTGAAGGGGAAATGGGGACCAACTCCCCGGGGAGTAGGGGAGCTGGATAATGACAATTGGTATTAAGGGTTGCCCCTACATTGACCAAGGTCTTATATGTGAGGTTGCCCACACATATGGTCTTTGCTTGCAGTATCTGCCGGAACAGATGGTATTTATTTGCTCCCCCACCGAGCAAATTAGGCACAAGGCCAATTTTTAATGTGAGGAGTGAAGGGAGGGGGAAGGGAAAAAGGGGACCAGCTCCCGAGAGGTGGGAAATGGGAACTGGTTAAAGGTCAGGCATGTGGGGTTGCCCCCACATCTGGTCTTTGCTAGTCATAGCTTGCAGTATCTGCCGGAACAGATGGTATTTATTTGCTCCCCCACTGAGCAAATTAGGCACAAGGCCGTTTTTAATGTGAGGTAAAAACCAGCTCCCCTAAAAGGGGTCACTCTGGTTACCAAAAATAATAATTGTCCCAGTATAGAGGGTTTCCCCTCCATTGACTGGTACAAATTATCTTAAGTGCAGTATCTGCCGGAACAGATACTACACTTTGATCCCGGCCAAAAGGCCGGGCGGACCCTTCAGGCGAAGGGGCCATATATATTGTATACAGACTTCCAATATATAGGATTCTTCAAACAACTTTAACATTATTGAGTTACGGTCATTAACATATCACATTAAATTAAATCTATTTTAATAATTACCTCGATGACATTACTTATTCGACATAATAGCTTTGTTTCAACTGTACTAAATACATTTTTTTAAATTATTTAGTTTAATTAAACTTCAAGTTATATTTGATTTAACTGCTTTTTTCTGATATGTGAAACCGTTTAAATTTCAAACCAAAAACCAGAAAACCAATTGGGGAAATAATTGTGATAGTTTAATTGAAACTGAGCACGTTATTAAATATTTGTTTTCATTTCGAAATATTATTCTAAGCTGAATTATTATTTTTATTTTTAATTCGGAGGAAATCTTTTTGTTCTTAATGTTTAAGTAACCTTTTTTAATTTTTAGAGAAAAATAAAACTAATGTCCTCATTTACTTGTATCCTCACGAGGGCAGAGTTAGTCAGAGACACATGTGAACAAAATCCATCATCCCCTGCTCTTTTTGTTTTTTGTTTATATAATTTAATCGGTGTTGCCCAGGATTTATCATAATAATTATACTATAGCAAGTGTGTTTTATTTAAAAAAATGCTCAATTTTTACGAGGTGGCGCAGCGTCGTTTAACCCCTAGAAAAAATGGTCAATCTCAAGTTTCTTTTCAACTCCTCAAAAAACTTGAAAATTACAACTTTTAATGTTTTCGATGGTGCTGAAAACGAATATCACATTTAAATTTGGGGCAGATAAGTAGTTTTCATGATATGAAAAAATACTTTTTCAAAAAGTGGGGGATAACTTTCCTATATAAATTTAATGTAAAATGAGCACCCACCTTCTAACCACCTAATAATTTCTTCATATCATAAAACAAATTTAACTGTGATATTCGTTTTCAGCACCACCGAAAACCGACGCTGAGATCCGTTTATGTTTTCATAAGTTAGGACGTAAATAATGCTGTCAGTAAGCTTACACGAGCAATTTACAAAATATTTTTTTTTTTTTGAGGTGGGTATTAAATTATAGAATCTGTATAGTTTTTACCAGGTGCTTCGGTAGTTTACTTAACCGCCTCCTAATGTAAACATAATTTTTTTGAAATGCTAAACTGCAGAAGCACCTGTTCACAACTATACAAGTTCTATAATGAAAAAAGAACGAAAAACAAAAGTATGCTTTTGTAAACTTCCTAACAGCATAATTAACGTCCTAAATTATGAGATGAAAAAATGAACGCATCCCTTCATAAAAAAGAAACAGCGGGAGTCCTGAAAACTAATATCACAGTTAAATTTGTTTTATGATATGAAGAAATTACTAAGTGACCAGAAAGTGAGTGCTCATTTTACGTTAAATTTATATAGGAAAGCGATCCCCCATTTTGAAAAAGTAATTTCTTCATATCTACTTATCTGCCCCAAATTTAAACGTAATATTTGTTTTCAGCATCACATAAAACAATTTTAAAGTTTTTTGGGGAATTGGAAAAAAACTTGACATTGACTAAAAAAATTAAGACCCGGTTTTTTGAGGCCTAATACGTTTAAGCAGTCTTTATAAATAATATGAAAGAAGAAATTTTGAAAAAAAAATACATTTTAGCGTAGGGGATAACTTTTCTATATAAATTTAACGTAAAATGAACACCCACTTTTTTGCTACAAAGCGTTCAACCAGACATGTAATCTCTAGCATTTTTTTAAGTTTGGCGATCGAGGGGGGGGGGACTTGACCAATACAAAATCTTTTAAATTTTTTTTGTGGTGGGGGGGGCAGGAATTACATTTGAAACATAAAATACTGATAAATTTAATTACTTTTTATGAAACCATTCTGTACTTTCACCTAACAATTTTATAAACAGAACGAACCCCAAAATATGACAGATTCAATTTTGGGGGTGGGGGTGGGGGGGGGGAGGATTACATTAGAAATATAAAATGACGAAAAATGTCATTTAATTATTTTTGGAATTAATTTTTGGTAGATCTTTTTTTTTCTTTTTGCGATCGCACGGGCATTCACTGCTATTTTTATTGAAACAAAAGTTGTGATGATTTATTTTTAATTATCTTTTCTTTGCAGGGGGAAGGGTCTTTCCAGTGCTCAATATCCGGAGAATAGTTTCTTCTCTTTGTAGCCCTTCTGCT
>NC_136527.1:108065311-108070311 GCF_053919585.1 Euprymna scolopes | reverse complement strand
ACATATATGTATATATATATGTATATATATATGTATATATATGTATATATAAATATATATATAGTGCAAAAAAAAATATTTTCAGACAGTATACTACTATGTGTATTTCCTTGCTTTATTTTCATTATCGCTAAAAAAATCACTAACAACAGAGCATATACTATTAAAATGTTTGTAAATCAGACACAGGGATGCAACATTGCGGCGATGAGACAGGGGTTGGGGCTTAGTTGACAAAGAGTGAGAAACTAGTAAAAACATAGTAGCAGTTACATCAGCCTCTATGTTTGATTGAACTGTTGCTCTGTAAAGATATCAGATGCTCTTTAGTGTGAATAATTTTCTAGCACGGTAGAGGGAGCCCGCTTTTTTCTTCTTGTGTTGTAGCATGTTAATACCGTAGATGAATTCATGTTTAGTGTTGTCCATAGGCTTCGGGTCATTGTTGGTCCGATTCCTCTGAAGACATTACATGGTTTTGAACTTGGCAGAATACATGGGGTTAGGGTTGCCATTATCTTCCCCAGCACAGTTGCATCTGACTCACCTGTTTGTACCCCTCCGTTGTCCTTAGATCATCCACATAACTGCAGTTGAATAACGTAGCTCTTAATACCATAAGGTATTGCTTTGTCTTTTGGCCAAGATCAAAGTTCAAACGTGTAGTATCTGTTCTGGCTGATACTGCAATCAAAGATCATATGTGGGGACAACCCCATATATAAGACCATTGCTCTTGTAGCAATCAGTTTTGGTCAATGTAGGGGAACAACTTCTTACCAAATGTCACTATCCAGCTCCCCTACTCACGGGGGAGCTGGTCCCCATTTCCCCAATCTCTCCACATTAAAAAACGTCCTTGTGCCTAATTTGCTCAGTGGGGAAGCAAATAAATACAAACTCTTTATACCATAATGTATTGCTTGGCCTTTTGGCCAAGATCAAATCACAAAGTGTAGTATCTGTTCCAGCAGATACTTCAATCAAAGACCATTGCCCTTGTGGCAATCAGTTATTGGTCAATGTGTTGTATATTGGTTGAAATTGGAATGCACAAAGATACTTGATGTGTCTGGGAGTGTTCTTACATAGATCTTTTATCGGAATGCGTATATATATATATATATATATATATATATATATATGTTGTATATTGTTTTATATTGAAGGAGATGATATATTAAAACGTGTCATGTGTTATCTAGTGGATGTAAGATATTGTTCTTTTAACAGACAAATAATACACGTATAAATCGTATGTATGTTGTTTAGCCAGGAGACATGATATTGACGTGTAAACCGAGTCATGTTGTATGAGACTTATCGCATGGGATATTTTTACAGTCCATATGTAAGAAGAATAATATATGCTTTATACCTTTTTCTTGAAGATTTCTTCTGTATCTTCCCGCTGCTCCGTGACAACCATGAAGCGATCAGCACCATATAATTGAGACATCTGTTCTTCTTTGTGAAACCATAAAACAACTCTTTATATTTTATATTCATACAGCCCGCTCCCAGCTGTCTGTCCACCCTTGTCTAGACGTCTGTCTGCTCTGGTGGTCAATCCTTAACTCTCTGAATCTCTCCAAAACTAACTACACCACGTGTTCTCTTACGTCACCTAATTACATGTCTCAGAGCAACCTAATGTTTTCATCTAGTTATTTGTTTATTCAAATCCAAAAGGATGTTTACATCTATTTTCTATTTTCCCATTCCTTTTGCGATTCACACGTCAATCATTTCTCCCTCAATTTAATTGTTTATTCTTCTAATCATAATAACTGATCCAGCGACCATCTGCTCAAATCAATTAATAAGAATACAATAACAATAATAATAATTTTTTGACCATTACTCCCGCTTGCCACAGTTAACAGATACTATGCTATGATCACAGCCTAAAGGGTCATAACATTGCAAATGTAGAGGACACCCTTCATACCTATTGTCACTATCCAGTCCCCCCCCACTGGGAGAGCTGGCGCCCCCTTTCCACCTTTCTCTACACTAAAAAAACGGCCTTGTGCCTAATTTTCTCAGTGGGGAAGCAAATAAATACAAACTCTTAATACCATAAGAGAAAACGTTCTTGGTTTTCGGACCAGGATCTGTGTGTGGTGTGCTGCACTTCTATTTCTTGTTCTCTCTCAGTGGAAGAGGAATCCTGCACGACTGAAACAATTTTTTTTATTTTTGTTCCGTCTCTCCACGTTAAAACCGATCTTGTGTTTAACTCTGTCCTCATAGGGAGGTAAGTAAATAGGTACTCTTAATACCATAGAACCGTTGATCTGATAGAGATACATCCTCCTCCATGGCCATCCAACGTCCTGCTGCCGACTTCACCAGAGTTACTTTCTCCTAGATGTATGTCTTAAACACATAGTCCCCTCCAAAACATTCACAACAAGCACTCGTCTAGCTACAACCGCTTCCAACAACTTAGGGGTGCATCTCTCCCAGTGAATTAAATGATACCAGCCTGAAATGCATTAAGTGACGTCATTTTCTTTTCCTTACAAATGTACGTTACGAGTCTATGTTTGCTCTGTTGTTACTTCCATTGCACGTAGACCATTGAGCTTAAACACGTAGTCCCCTCCAAAACATTCACAACAAGCACTCGTCTAGCTACAACCGCTTCCAACAACTTAGGGGTGCATCTCTCCCAGTGAATTAAATGATACCAGCCTGAAATGCATTAAGTGACGTCATTTTCTTTTCCTTACAAATGTACGTTACGAGTCTATGTTTGCTCTGTTGTTACTTCCATTGCACGTAGACCATTGAGCTTAAACACGTAGTCCCCTCCAAAACATTCACAACAAGCACTCGTCTAGCTACAACCGCTTCCAACAACTAGCCTGGAAATTTCTCATGACTCGGCGCGGTACATACAGCGGTCAGCCTTCCCAAATGGTCACCTATCTGGTACTGGCCAGGCTCATCTTTGCTTAACCTCAGTGATCTGGTGGCAACCGGTGTGTCAACGTAATTGTGTCGTATTCTACTGAACGAAAAGTGCTGTATTAACAGTCGACTGATTAAAAACAGAACAAATACATGTGACATGTGACAGATGGCTTATCGAAACTTAGTCTGACCGACGTGATTAATTATACGCTACCTGAAGGTTCTTTGTTCGAACTCCTCAGCTTAACATTCACAGGCAATATTGAGGACATTGCCAATGCTGCTGCAAAGAAGGTGTGTATTCTCTATCGAGCTGGAAGGTCGCTCACACCTGAGAGTATCCAGTATCTTCAAAATACTGTCATTCTCCCATGCATGGGCTGTATTTATTTGCTCTCGCCGAGCAAATTAGGCACAAGGCCGACTTTTAATGTGACGAGTGAAGGGGAGGGGAAGGGAAAAGGGGACCAGCTCCCGAGAGTTGGGAAATGGGAGCTGGATAGTGATTTACATGGACCAGAAGATTGCCACAAAGGCAATGGTCTTTGCTTGCAGCATCTGCTGGAACAGACACTACACTTTGATCATCTTTGTTTGCAGCATCTGCCGGAACAGATTGTATTTATTTGCTTCCCCACTGAGCAAATTAGGCACAAGGCCGTTTTTTAATGTGGAGAGAGAGGGAGGGGGAGGGAAAAGGGGGGGACCAGCTCCCGAGAGGTGAGAAATGGGAGCTGGATAGTAACTGTTGGTATGAAGGGTTGCCCCTACATTGACCAAGGTCTGATATGTGGGGTTACCCCCACATATGGTCTTTGCTTGCAGTATCTGCCGGAACAGATACTACACTTTGATCTTGGCCCGAAGGCCAGGTATTTATTTGCTCCCCCACCGAGCAAATTAGGCACAATGCCGATTTTTAAAGTGAGGAGTGAAAGGGAAATGGGGACCAGCTCCCCGGGGAGTAGGGGAGCTGGATAGTGACAATTGGTATGAAGGGTTGCTCCTACATTGACCAAGGTCTTTTCTGTGGGGTCGCCCCCACATATGGTCTTTGCTAGCAGTATCTGCCGGAACAGATACTACACTTTGAGATATTAAATTTTTTATTCATGTTAAAAAATACAGTAAAATTAACGGTGAACAAAAAACTTAGGCACATGGCCAATTCAAAAGGGGGGATTGTGGGTGTCGTTGGTCATCCTTGTCACTCCAGAACTAAACAAAGTCAAAAGTTTCTCCTAGCTAGTATCTTCTTTCACCATAATACCGCATTCACCCTTTCATATTGGGGGACGTCCTACTTAACTCCCAGTTTTTAAAACATTTTTTATTGACGTGTAAAAACAAAAAAGATAACAATAAAATGGTACAATAATTCATTTGTGTCGAGGTCGGGGGGGGTGATTAGTAGGATCCTCCCAACCCCGTCTAGTTGATAGACTGCCCGTTCAACTAGGTTTGTAAAAGGAACCTCGCTTCTGCGGGTCAGTCTCTAGGTGGGGATGCCCTCTAGATGGGGGTGAATGGAGAAAAGAAAATTTTGTGGGTAAGGGATGGGGCTTAGTTTGTATTTCTTTCTCTCCAAGATGGGGGAAATTTAGAGGAAGGGATTAAAACAAAATTTGCGAGTAAGAACTTTGATCTTGGCGCGAAGGCCACAAAAGGTCCTCCCATGCATGGGCTATTGCTGCCATATTTGAGTTGGTGCATCTGTTACTAGTCTCTCGCTCTTAGACAGGCCCCCCTCCCAAATCTGTCCCATCGTCGCAATGTTGCATCCCTTGTCCTTCATAGAATCTACTCTGATAAACTTGTAGCACTTGTATGGTATATATATATATATATATATATATATATATATATATATATAAAATATATTTTAGTCATCGACATACAGACCTGTTTCGTTGTTTCACAACTCATCAGTGCCGCTAGACTAACACCTCTCCCAAGCCGAGGATCGAACCTAGAACCGTCGTGATGACAGTCGGCAGTCCTACCCCCTGACTACGGAATCGGTGGCCGAAATTAAACTGTCCGAATGCGTATTTAAATAAACATCCGTCCGCTACTCG
>NC_136527.1:108022811-108062811 GCF_053919585.1 Euprymna scolopes | reverse complement strand
CGAAACGTTGATGAACATATAACTCGGCTTGTTCCTTTTTATTTCTCTCTCTATATATATGTATACATAAAAACGCACATACACATTTCTCTCTCTCTCTCTCTCTCTCTCTCTCTCTATATATATATATATATATATATATATATATATATATATATATATAAGTCGCATAAGCCTGAGGAGTCCTAGAGTGGATGAAACGCGGAATATTCAGTGTAGCTTAATCGCCATATATATTTTATAAATTACTAACTAGCTCTACCTACGTATTGAGCACTTTTGAAGTAAATACTTAAAGTTTACGCAAAAATTTATACTTTCGTCTATTAATTTTATGTGAGTAAATGAAGTAATTATATATATATATATATATATATATATATATATATATATTCCTGACCAACCCAACAAGCAGCAAAATCCCACCCCTTCAGTGTTGAGATCACTGGATGCTGGAAAACCTTCTACTCATATAGTTTCTTCCCCCAAACTGTTAGACTTTGGAATTCTCTCACGGATCCCTGCTTCCCTGGCTGAACTGACATGCAGAAGTTCTATTGTAGCGTGAACAGACACTTAGCTAGACCTGACATAGTCTCTTTGTCAAATTGTTCTCAAATAGTAGCCCCTTTACGTCGAAGTGGTACTATGACTTGTTTGGAATAAAATGACAGTAAAAGGAATATCTCACGTATTCTGTAGGCAGTGGTTTCCAACCATTTTTGGTTGCATCCCTCAAGAAATTACTTTAAAACCTCGCACTCCCGAAAATTTATATATATATATAGGAGCAAACAGTTAATAAAACATGTTAAAAACACTTTGAAAAAGAGTTAAAAACATATTTCATCTGAAAAGGAAACACTTGATAATGTATAATAGTATTTTATGAAACAACAAGTAAGTCAAAGATCTTCCCTGATCTTTCTTATTTTGTATCGCTATCCTAGAGTAAATTTTATTTTGTGAAAACAGTTATTTGCTATTTCTCTTCTACAGTTTAATAGAATAAAATTTACTCTAGGATAGCGATACACAATAGTTTTAAAACTAACCAAAACAATAGAAAATAAACAAATAAATAAATAAAATAAACATGAATATACATAAACGATCACACATATATGTATGTATATATATATGTATATATATGTGCATATGTGTATGTACACATATGTATATTCATATATAAACTAACAAAAAAAATGTCTGCCTTAAACCACTAACCTAGTTTTAAAACAGATCCTTTGTTCGATAAAATGCATGCCCATTGGCTGATAGGAAGGGGCGCGGTGGATACTAGAAAGCTGATTGGCTAACTAAATCCTCAATAGAAGAGGGCCATATAAAAACGATAAACAACCACAGAATTCGCGCATAAGCCTGAGGAATCCTAGAGTAGATGAAACGCCGAATATTCAGTGTAGCTTAATCGCCATATATATTTTATAAATTACTAACTAACTCTACCTACGTATTGAGCACTTTTGAAGTAAATACTTAAAGTTCACGCTTAAATCTATACTTTCGTATATTAATTTTATGTGAGTAAATGAAGTAGTTATATATACATATATATATATATATATATATATATATATATATATATATATATATATATATCACATTCTGAAAATCCTATCATAAGGTTGGTTAGCATTGCTGGATGTTTAAAACTCCTACTTATGAGACATCGGCTTGGGATTAATAGCTGGTTGGATGACCGCGTCCCTTGTCGAGACACAGTCATATTTCGGTGCGGTTTGCTTGATTTGTGCTGGTTAATAGAAATTCTTGTGCGTGGGGCGTTTGCTCAGTTGGTAGAGTGCTTGCCTCGCATGCAAGAAGCTTGTGTTTCGAATCCTGAGTTTGGATTTGTCTAACTGATGAGCCCAAATGAGGGCGAAACTCGAGTCTTGGACTTCCTGTTCGTTGACTGTCATGGCTCTTGCAGGCTGCGACGTTGTTTGGCTGTGGAATTTATTATATATATAGACTACTTAATTTTATCACAGATTAATATATGAATATATAATTTTATGCGTTAATTTTCAGTATTTACTTCAACAGTGCTCGATACATAGGTAGAGCAAGGTAGTAAGTTATAAAAATATATATGGCAATTAAACTACACAGAATAATCTGCGTTTCATTCTCGTGGGTATTCGTCAGGCTTATAAGAATGAAACGCGGAATATTCTGTGTAGCCTAATTGTCAGATATATTTTATAAGTTACTACACACACACACACATATATATAGAGAGGGAGACAGAGAAAGTCATCCACATACAGCACTGCTTCGCAGTTCATCAGTGCGGCTAGACAGACAACTGGCTCAAGCCAGGATTGAATGTTTTATTACCGTTTTATCTGTTTGGTTACATATGTTTCGGATGTCGGATCGTGTTTACGATCTAACAGCCTCGTCAGACCTTACAGAAATGGTTGTTAGTATTAGGAAGAATTGTTGTTAGTATTAGGAAGAATTGTTTTTAACAACATAAAAACAAAAAGGGGTAAAGAAAAGGAAGGGGGTCTTGGAGATAATAGTATTGAGCACTCTCTTCAGTTTTTACTAATTACCAGTTTTATCAAATATATATATATATATATATAGAGAGAGAGAGAGAGAGAGAGTATAGAGAGAGTATAGAGAGAGAGAGAGAGAGAGAGAGAAAGAAACAAACAGATAGATAGACAGATAAACGAACAGAGAAAGGAAGAGTGAGAAAGATATATATATATATATATATATATATATATATATATATATAATGTTATGAATAATTGAAAATAAATTTCGAAAAATACAAAAGCTATATATATATATATATTTAAATCCCCGAAACAGTGTTTCATGGTAAACAACTGATGATCCCTTGAAAAATAAATTATTGGTATTATAGTGAATTCGAGAGCGAGTTGATGCAGTGTTTGCAGGTGATTAAATGACTTACTGACTAGATGGTTTTCTAACGAATGATAA
The DNA here is from genome assembly GCF_053919585.1 of Euprymna scolopes. Lineage (NCBI taxonomy): Eukaryota > Metazoa > Mollusca > Cephalopoda > Sepiida > Sepiolidae > Euprymna > Euprymna scolopes. The sequence continues at coordinate 108,059,823 of NC_136527.1, read as the reverse complement.
AAAATATTTTTTTGTATAGTTTTAAAGGTTAAAAACTTCAAAGACTATATATATATATATATATATATATATATATATATATATATAAAAGTGAAAATGTGTGTGAGGACACTTCTCAACCTATATACTCAACGAATTTTTTATCTACAGACTTGAAATTGGATATCTATGGTATATAGACACGTGGACAACTATCCGGAAAAAAGATTTGCTAAGGGGTCAAAATTGGGTTTTTATCTGTTTGCTAGCTGTTTCACGACTGCGCATGCACTAATCATCCGCATTTTGTTAAGTATATGAAATTTTTAAAACACCTTTTGGGAATCGTTTTAAGTGGAGCTAATGGTTATGTTACTTGGCTCAGTGTCTTTAGATTCTGGTTTCGATCTCAACTCGAGGATATTTTTTTTACTTACAAGAAGGAAACTGTTAAAAAATTTTGAAAAAAAAACATAATACTCGCATACAAATGTCTCAGTTTTTTACCGGGTTTTTGTTACGTCATTTTTTTTTAATGGAAAGTAACGTTATGTTTAATACCGGGCAACGCCGGCTACATCTGCTAGTAAATAAATAAAAATATTCTGTTTTGCATTTGTTCATTTTCTTTTCTTTTTCCTTTTTGTGTGTGTCTTTCTTCGCCAATATATACCTTCGTGTACTTTGTTGGAACTGCTTCAAACAGATATTTCCGTTCCTCTCCGACCTTATATATATTTTTTTTTTATATTTTTTTTAATTATTTCCTTCGTATATTCGTTTTTTCATTTATTTCCCCAGCAAAAACAAAAACAGTATCCAAGGGAAGATTTATTTCCTTTTGATTAAAACTGTGCTCAAATTGTTGCAGGCGAACATTATCAACATCGCCCTCATCTCTTAAAATAAATAGCCATTGATAAACACTTCCGGTAGACATATTGTTTGCCTGCTTCGTGACTTCCGTTTCGGGTGAGTTTATTAAAAGTATCGCTACAAGCATTTATTTAGGAAAGCATACTTTTGTAGTTATGGAAAACTTAAAATTTATCTACCTAATATGCTAAAGCTGAATTAATCAACGTTTGTCTCTCTAAGACTCCAGTCACATATATATCTATGAAAATAAAAATGTGTGTGTGTGTGTGTGTACATTTCCCTACCGAATTACTCTGTCAATTTTAAGTCAACAGACTCGATATTTGACATAATGAGTACTGAGATTTGGGAAAAACTTTTTAGTCGGTTTTCGGCCAGAAATTTGGCTTTCAATGGGTCAAAGTTCAACGATTTGACCTTTGAAAACTCTACCAAACCCCTCCGCCAATTTTTGGTCTAAACACTTGAAATTTTAAATGTAGGTTACTTGGACATGGATCACACTTTTTAATTTGATTTGAGCCTCACCCCAAAAATGTTAAGGGGTCAAAATTGGGGTCAAAGTAAAAAGAATGTGACTTCTGCTGTCTCTACCAAATTACTCAGCCGATTTTTTGTCTAAACATTTGAAATTTATAAATAACGGGTATTCAGCATTTAAATCAGTTTTGGGGCGAAAATTTGACTGGCAAACGGTCAAAGTTGAAAGAGTTGACCTTTGCAGTTCCTACCAAATATTCCCGACAATTTGGGTCTAAAAACTTGAAAATGGGGCGATTATAAATTTCGAAGGCTAACGAACAAATTAAAAAAAAAAATTTTTTTTAATAGAGTGATGTGGAGGTAGGTCCAACTGCTTGATCTCTTCAAATAGAGATTATCAATGTAGTCATATACGTATGACTACTGTATTTTGTCGTCTGAAGAGTAGCTATTTTGGAATATTTTAAAATTATAAAATATTTAAAATTGTCCAAATGATTATGAAACATAAGAAAAATATACAATATAATGTTTTCATTATATATTTTGTTGTCTTGATTTTTGCAAAGAACTATATGCATATTCGATTATACTAACTGATAACTAGATCCAAGTTTCATCTTGGCTAATCAGTAGTATAGTAAGCATTAGGGCTTTTGACTCTCGAGTATATATGCGAGACAGTTGGACACAGTTAACCAACCGAGAATCACATCACTCTATATAAAAGCATACAAGATATCAACGGATACACACTCGAGAGTCAAAACAATGAAAAGAATATGCTGTTGTCCTAGCCCTACTGATAATATCGAGGCTTATTAAATTTTGCCTTTGACTTTATTGGTATATGAATATTACCGGAATTTTAATATATAAAAAATTTTGGTTAAAAAATATTAATAAGGGATATATATATATATATATATATATATATATATACATACATATATATATATATACATATATATGTATACATATACATATATATATATTTATATACATATATATATAAATATATATATAAATATATATATATATATATATGTTTAAAACGAATAAAGAAAAGTTATAAGCTTTTATACTTTTCGTATTCTTTTTTATTCATATATATATATGTATACATACATATATATATATATATATATATATATATATATATATATATATATATACATCAAAAACATCAGGCTCCTTCAGTCTTGGACTATGGATACCCACGAAAGGTTGCTTGTGCATGAAATTTTTGTGGCAGGAGGTGCGCAATCTCCAACCATCTCACCTCTCCTGAGACGACATTGATAAATACCCGTGGCAAGTGAAGTACATGACAACTGGAAACAAATGCCGAGATAAGCGGAGAGCACATACAGCGCCGAGAATTCTCAAATGGTCACCCATCTGATACTAACTAGGCTCAACGTTGCTTAACCTCGGTGATCTGACCAGAAGCGGTGTGTCACGCGATTATGCTCTCTCTCTCTCTCTCTCTCTCTCTCTCTCTCTCTCTCTCTCTATATATATATATATATATATATATATATATATATATATATATATATATATATATAAACTCTTTTTCAAGATGTCTTTTAACATGTTTTATTAATCATTTGTTCATTTTATATATATATATATATATATATGGGTTTATATAGTATATTTATATATATATATATATATATATAGGTGTATATATTATATTTATATATATAGGTGTATATAGTATATTTATTAGTACATATTACTATATATATACACACACATATATATAATACTTATATACAGTTGTATATAGTATTTATATATATATAGATGTATATAGTATATTTATATATATAGGTGTATATAGCATATTTATTAGTACATATTACTATATATATACACACACACATATATATATATATACATATATATATATGTAATACTTATATACAGTTGTATATAGTATAGTTATATATATATAGGTGTATATAGTATATTTATTAGTACATATTACTACACACACACACACACACACATATATATATATTACTATATATATATAGTAATATGTAGTAATATATAGTAATAAATTTTCAATCCTGGCTCAAGGTACTTGCTAGTCTAGCCGCACTGATGAGCTGTGATACAGTGCAACAGTACTGCATGTGGATAACTATAAATGCTTCCTATTTTGGGTTGACCATATTGCTGAGCGAAATCACAAAACGTCTGCTAGCATACAAAGCGATTACCTTTGTGTAAACAAATAGAGGTTAGGCGTTTAGAAAATGTTTAGACATTGTAATTTCGCATATCCATCTTAGCAGGAGCCAAATAGCAAAACGGCGGGAAACAATACACTGTCCCTCACACGGTCAAGTTTCAATCTTGGTTAAAGGTAGTTGCTAGTTTAGCCGCACTGATAAGCTGTGATACCGCAGAATAATCCTTTATGTGGATAATTACATATATATATATATATATATATATATATATATATATATATATATATATATATATATATATAACTACTTCATGTACTCACATAAAATTAATATACGAAAGTATAGATTTATGCGTAAGCTTTAAGTATTTACTTTAAAAGTGCTCAATACGTAGGTAGAGCTAGTTAGTAATTTATAAAAAATATATGGCGATTAAGCTACACTGGATATTCTGCGTTTCATCTACTATAGGATTCGTCATGCTTATGCGCGAATTCTGTGGTTGTTTCTCGTTTTTATATATGTTGAGGATTTTAGTTAGCCAATCAGCTTTCTAGTATCCACCGCGCCCCTTCCTATCAGCCAATGGGCATGCATTTTATCGGACAAAGGATCTGTTTTAGAACTAGGTTAGTGGTTTAAGGCAGACGATTTTCCTCCTTTCTTTCTTTTTTTAATATATAAATATACATATGTGTACACACATACATGCACACATACATACATACATACATACATACATACATATATATATATATATATGATCGTTTATGTATATTCATGTTTATTTAATTTATTTATTTGTTTGTTTTCTATTGTTTTTGTTAGTTTTAAAGCTATTTTGTATCGCTATCCTAGAGTAAGTTTTATTTTGTGAACACAGTTGTTTGCTATTTCTCATCTACAGTTTAATAGATTTTGGGGTTCTTTAAAGTACAGGATAGCAAATTTTTCATGGAGGCATGATATGGAGGCTTATATATATATATATATATATATATATATATATATATATATAAGAGCAAATAGTTAATAAATATGTATATATATATATATATATATATAAAATAAATGTGAGCATAAAAAGTAATATGGTTAAGCTTAAACATGGAAAAGTAAAGGACTAGTTGTTTAAACTGGAACAGAAAAAGTAAGATATTCTAGTAAAAATATAATGAATTCATAACTTAAAATATTGCACCATTAAGAATTTTTTTTCAAAAATTCAATTTATAACATTATATAATCAATTCTGTTCCAGTTTTTTCAACTAGTCCTTTACTTTTCCATGTTTAAGCTTAACTATATTACTTTTCATGTTCGCATTTTCCTATTGTAATCCATGATTTTTCCAGGCTTCCAGTAAATTCACTTGTTCTTTGTTTAATTTTAGTCTTATTTTTTTGCCCCCATAAACGTAACATACAAATATGTAATAACAATGTACGGCACTCGTCTGCTTTCAATAAAATCACCCTAATTATCTCCCTTTCATGCCTTATATCTCTCTGTTTAGTTGTTTCTTTTCTTTTCACGAGAACGGTTAATTGGTAGCAACAGGCGTCGCTGGAGCCTGGTGGTTTGCTGTGGAAACGATTCATAAAAAACGTCGTTTACCTCCTTAAGTTTTTTTATGATTTTGAACACCAGTAAATTAATCATAACTTTTGTTTTACTGAACGAAAATTGAAAAATAAATTCACAAAGGTGATCTATGAACTGTAATACTTGTTAGAAATTTGGTCGAAAAATGAATGAGCGGTGAAGCTTTAAAGCAGTTCTAAATGACTAAAACTGTCACTTAACCACATATTTAAACACTACCGTGCGTGAATATGACTACTTCATTTAATCACATAAATTAATATACGAAAGTATTATTTTATGCATAAACTTTAAGTATTTACTTCAACAGTGCTCACTACATAGGTAGAGCTAGGTAGTAAGTTATAAAAATATATATGGCAATTAAGCTACACAGAATATTCCGCATTTCATTCCCGCTCGGGTTCGTTTCGCTTATGCGAAGAGTTGTGGTTGCCTCACGTTTTTATATACGCACATTCTATTGAGTTAGCTAATCAGATTCCTAGTTTCCACCAATCCTTTCCTAATCAGCCAATGGACAGGCACTTACAGGACAAAGGCCCGTTGACATTGGATTCGACCCTTGCCTTTGTATGCTGTTTTAGCGGGAAGCGTAGATATCTAGTGATTTGACCTATTTTAAACCTATGTGTAGTTAAATGTGTGTTTTTTTGTTTTTTTATTATGTTAGTTTATATATATATACACATATACATAAATTATCACACACACACACGCACACTCACGCGCGCGCACATACACATATATATATATGTGTGTGTGTGTATGTGTGTGTGTGTGCGATAATTTATGTATATGTGTGTTTATTTTATTTAGTAATTTTTTATTTTATTTATTGTTATTGTTAATTTTAAAATTATTTTGTATCGCTATCCTTGAGTAAAGTTTATCATGTGCACATAGTTGTTCGTTATTTCTCTCCTAAAGTTTATTTTATTTTGTGAACACAGTCATTTGCTATTTCTCTCCTACAGTTTAATAGATGTTGGGGTTATTTAAAGTATAGGATAACAAATTTTTCATGAAGGCATAATCTACATGAATCGTCTAGGTCTCTACATGTGTTTGCTTGTCTTACAAATTCCCATTCGACTGCCGGCGAACATCCGCTTTCTTTGAGTCCCCAGTATTTGCTTGCTAGAGTTGTTTTCATTCGGTGTTTTTTTATTTTTGAAATAAACAAAAAAAAGAGTAGACACCATGACAAAAATAAAACTAACACAACGAAAACATATGTAACTCGTAGAAGTAATAATAATAATAATAATAATAATAATAATAATAATAATGAACCAACTCCAGACAATAAGAACCATACTAGAAATAAAAATAAAAATATTAATAACGAACAAGATAAATGCAACTGTAGACACAGCACACTTTGCCCACTTCAAAATAAATGTCTAACCAAAAGCGTAGTTTACCAGGCCACAATATTTGCGAAAGAAAACCCGAATAACAAGAAATATTACATAGGTATGACTTCCGTAGATTTGAAAACCCTATATTTTGACCACAGAACTACGTTAAAAAATTAGGAAACTTAATTTTTTTTTTACTAGTAAAGTAATTCCTAGAACAGCAATCCTACAATGAAACAAAACGCCATAAAAAAAAAAAACAAATTTTCTTAACCAGCAACGTGAAACTCACACAAAAATGATATTGTAAACAATCGCGTGTTTAGAATTGGAGAATTCTCTAAATAAATTCTTAGTAAAATCCCCCGACTAACATGAAAAATATAAACCATGTTTGTATCATAAAAAAAATATGCAAATGTTTGACTTAATTGCGATATTACTGTGAAACTTTAGTAAAAGAATGTTTTAGATGTAAGTTAAGGTGTGACATGGTAAAAGAAAGTTTTTAATGTAGGTTTAGGTAAAAAAAATGTTGTGTAATTTAGGTTTAGGTAAAAGAATGTTTTTAATGAAGTATTGGTATGAGAATGTTTTCAATATCAGTTTAATAAAAAGAAAAGATGCTTTCCATGGACGATTATGTAAATAAATGTTTTTTATAACTTTTGGTAACAAATGTTTTCAATGTAAGCTTTGGTTGGTTGTTTTTGTTTTACGGCATATCAACCCTTTTCGAGTTATTTAATGCCGAATCCAGTGATTTTGAAGAAAAGTTTTTAATAGAATATATTTGTTGTTTTTAAGTCGGTTTCTATTTAACCCATAGTTGGCACCCTAACAGGTACTACCACTCCGGGTCAGATTGGACCTGGGAGCAATGGCAATTAAAGGGTGGCTCCACACTCCCCAAAGCCCGCAAGCTGGGGCCTCACCACTGGATATAGTTTAAGGTCATATCCAGGACCGTAAGCTTTGGTAACAAAAAGAAAATAAATATAAGTTTTGGTAAATAAATGTTTTCAATGTAAGTTTTTGTATAAGAATGTTTTTAATGTAAGTTTCGTTAAAAATGTTTTATGCAAATTCGAAGGCGTAGTTATTGAGAAAAATGCAGACGGGCGAACGGACAAACGGACTAAGGTGAATTTACAGGTCCACTCTCCTTTTGTCGGAGGATCAAAATATTTTTGATATAAATGAGACATTGAAAGTCTTATCCTGGCATTCTTATGACACAACTTTAAAATCGTCTAAAAATATCGAAAAAATAGTTGATATAATCTGTGTTTGTGTTTAATGCAATCTGAGCAGACTGCGTACGTTTTAGTATTTTTTTGTCAACGGCAAAGCAATAGTTTAAACTGGCTAGCAGCCAGTAAAAAGCAACGTATGGGCATGGCAGAATCGGTAAATCTGATCAATAAAGTTATGTATTCATTTGAAATGAACAGATTTGTTGTGTATTTTTAAAGAAGCGAAAAAAACTGTGTGCAGTCTAGAAAATATTAAGTTGAGAAGAAAATTCTGGCGGAATTTTTATTTTTGCTTTCAAATGATGTATTTTAAACACGTTTTCGTTAGAATACCTTTACTTTATATATCATTTTTAAGAGCGTTTTTCGCTCTATCTAATCGTTTAAATTACAATCGTTTTAAAGCAATTATGTCTTCTTTTCAGAACGCTAAATACAAGATGAAAAAAAAAGCAAATTTGCACAATTTTCCTATTTCAATTCAAGCTAGGCCAAAAGCGGCTGAACTAGCTCGCAATATCAACGAAATGTTACGCACAGGAACCAGTACTGAACGCTCAACACAATGCTGGTTTAAGAAATTTCGTGGCGGCGACGAGAGTCTTGAAGATGACCAGCTAAGTGGTCGGCCATCGAATTAATTAAAAGCCTTACCCGAAGCAAATCAACGCACAACTGTTCAAGAATTAGTTAGACGTAACGTATACGACGATTTCCAATCACTTTAGAGAGATTGGAAAAACAAAACAAAAAAAGCTTGATAAATGGTTGTCTAACGAATTGAACGATAGCCAAACGAAACACCGTTATGAAGTGTCATCTTCCCTTCTATTACGCAACAAGAACGACCCGTTTCTCGATCAGGGTCGTGACTTCCGATGAAAAGTGGGTTCTTTGAAACAACCGCCGACGCTCAGCTCAGTTGTTTGACGTCGACGAAACTCCACGACATTTGTTGCAGCCAGAGTTGAATCAAAAGAATACTCCGTGCATGAGCGAAAGGGTGACTTTGTAGAGGTACAGGATACTCTCAAGTGTGTGTAGTCTTCTAGCACAATAGTTGGAACGCACTTTCTTTGCAGCAGCCTTCGCAATATCCTCTATGTATTTGTTCTAGTTCATATTCCCTGCGATTGTAAAGCCGAGTAATTTGAATCGAGAATTTTCAGGTAGGGTTAGGGTTTGTCGCGTATGAGAAAGCATACAGCTAAATATAAATAAATCAATATAGTTTTGTGTATCACCGAGAAAAAAATGGTTATAAAAATTCTCATTCAAATTTATTTGAAAACAGGTGAATTTTTAACGTAAGATTCGACATGCGTGAATTAATAATTAAATACATTTTTAACAAATATAATAGTTTTCCCGGAAAAATCTGAAATGGAACACGTACATCAAGTCTGTTGCCAAGGTCGCTGGAAAGATGGTGGGATCCTTCTACCGCTCCATAAGATATCTCACTACTGATGCAATTCTCTATCTATATAAAAGCCAAGTACGTCCAAGGATGGAATACTGTTGCCATATCTGGGCAGGAGCTGCTAAAAACAGCCTATCCTGCCTTGACAGACTACAAAATAGACTTTGTGGCTTAGTGGGGGATGCCCTTTTCTCTACCCTGCAACCTCTCTCCCACAGAAAGAACGTTGCGAGCCTATCCTTATTTTATCGTTATTTCCATGGCAGGTGCTCGTCTGAACTCCAATCTCTGGTCTCCCCTCGCCAATCTTTCACGAAAAACACCGTCTAGCTGAATCCACTGTCAAAAGTTTCCCCCACTCTTTATCTGTGCCTAAATCAAAACGCGGATTCCATGAACAAAGCTTCTTTCTTAGAACTGCACGCCTGTGGAACTCTGTTCCGTCTGCCTGCTTCCCACCGGACTACAACTTGGATGTCTTCAAGTCCAACGTTAACAAATTCCTAATGAACCGCCCCCTTAAGTAAACACTTCATCAAATCTCCACACTAACGTAATGTACTTACAATAACCCTTATCCGTGAGTGGCTTCCGGGCCTTGATAAGTGGTGATCACTGTGTAAAAAAAAACAAAACTTTTTTTCAATTGAAAGTGTCCAAATCTAATATATAAAAGGCTATATGTTTGTCTGTCTGCCTCAATATTTTCAAACTCTATCTCTTCCGAAACAAAAAGTTGCAGACCGGTACTAGCGGCCTCAAATGATTGGATTTTTACTAACCGTTCTTTTATGGGTCTTTAGCCGATTAAAATGATATTTATAGGGCCAAAAAAGGGTCAACATAAAAAAAATCGTTAAACATTTTGTAGATCCATCTTCTAATTTTTTATCTGTTCATATCCATGTCACGTTGGTACAGTGGTAACGTCACCAGCTTTTATGCTACAGTTTTGGTTTCGATTCTAGCTGATAGCATCTAAATACTTTCTTTTTTTTACTTTTGAAATCACGGCTCTATAATAATATTTACGAAATCGAGACCAATTAAAATATCATATTTAAGCGTATTTTATGCCCAGATCAAGCCGCTCGCCTGCCGACCTGTTAGTCTCATATATTGTCTGTAAGAGCACGTGACGCAACGGATAAAAGCACCACGTATAATCGGTTCTAAGTGATAGTGTTCTCAGAGTTTAGGATCCACAGTACGGATGATACGAAATCTACAATAACGAATTACGAAGAGCCTCTGTCCTATCGTCGCAATGTTACATCCATGCGCTTTTTTTTGTTTTTTTAAATAGGCATCAATACTTCTCAAGACCAAGAGGCCACTCGAGGATGAGGGTCAAAGAGTGTACAGCAGAAATTGGACAATATAGTAACCGTTAGTAATGGAGATTCGGTAAATTTGTTAACTTATATGGAACGGCTCATCAAAAACTTGTTTACATTAGACTTGAAGACAACCCTATTGTAGTCAGCTGGAAAACAGTAAAACGGAAGACAGTTCCATAGGCGTGCAGTTCTAAGAAAGAAGCTTTGCTCATGGAATCTTCGTTTAGGTTTAGGCACAGATAAAGAGTGGGGGAAACTAGTGATAGTGTTTTCTGCTAGACGTTTTAGAAATATTTTAATTGAGTGTGATCTGCTGAACCTACCACAGTTGTGCCCCACTTCCCGACATACCCCCCCAAATAACCTAACACGCAGCAAAATCCCTCCCCTTCACTGCAGAGGTCCGTAGATACCGAAAAGCCTTCTAGTCTTATAGTTTCTTACCTCGGATTGCTAGATTTTGGAATACCCCCTTTTTTTATTACATTTTCACCACAAACAAGGTACATTGCCACTTTGCTGTAGGGGACTACTATCATGGACATAATCTACAGGGGTACTATGTGGGCAGTTGGGCAGCAAGATGTCGGTTCACATTACACTTGAACTTCTGCATGTCAGTACAGTTGGGGAAGCAGGAACCCGGAATGGAATTCCAAAGTCCAGTGGAAACTACTGGAGTAGAAAGCTCTCTTGCATCTAGGGATCTCTACTGTGAAGGGGCGGGATTTAGCTGCTTGTCGGTTTTGTCGAGGGTATTTAAATCGTGGGGGCACAAGTGCTTGCAGTTCGTCAGAGCATTTATCATTAAAATACTTGTAGAACAGGCAGAGGGATGCAACATTTCATCGGTGGGACAGAGGCTGAAGCTTAGAGAGCATTTTTTTTAATAGCACAGCTGGGATGAGATCAGGTCCACATGCTTTTGAAGTGTCAAGATTTTTTATGATAGCATGCAGCTGAGAAGGGGTGATTTTCAGATCGTCTAGCGTGTACTGACACGCAGAAATGTAAAAGTGATGCGGACAGATTTCTTGCTACTCAACTCCCCACAGTCTCCCGTAAGATATGATCCCAGATACAACCAAATAGCAATACGCCTCGTTTCTGAAGAAAAGAAGTAAAAAAAAAAACGTAAGACATTTTTTTTTTTACTCATAACAAAGCATATCGTCGCCTGGATGTAATGAGGCTACTATTTGTAACCGTGTCTAAGAAAGATTAACAAGATGCTGGTTTACATTACATTTAAACTTCTGCATATCAGTACAGCCAAGGAAGCAGGTAGCAGGAAGGAAATTCCAAAGTCTAGCTGTTCGAGCTAAGAAACTATTAGAGTAGAAAGCAACAGTGAAGAGGCGTGATTTTGTTGCTAATCAGGTTTGTCGGGGATATGCACATCGAAGGGGGCCCACAATTGCAATGAGTTCATCAAAGCACATTCTATTAACATATTTGTAAAAGAGGCACAGAGTGGCAACATTGCGGCGATGGGACAGGAGTTAGGGCTTAGTTGACAAAGTGAGATATATTAGATTGACAACTCTTTTTTGGAACCTTGTCCAAGAGGAAGAGGTTAGCAGTAGATGCACCAGCCCAGATGTGGCAATAATACTCCATGCATGGGCGAATGTTGGGCTTGTAGAGGTATAGGATATTCTTAGGTGTGAGTAGTTTTCTAGCTGGATAGAGGGAACCCACTTTTCTTGCAGCAGCTTGACCAATAGCACAAAAGTAAACTACCCACCTAATGTGGTTTAAATGAAGGGATCGCTAGAGATTCCCGAGTTCTAGATATTGTACATAAGAAGAACGTTACATCGGCTAAAACGCTGTAAGAATATCCAAAATGACAACGGTAGTCCGAATAATACAGATAACAGACATTATCAACCCTCACCTAAAAAGTTTTAAAACATTAAATCTTACGAACTCCGATTTTAAAAACACATCCATCCATCCATAGCCTTGAGCCCCTGGGGAGGGGCATAGGCCATCTACAACTTTTGTAGATGGTTTTGTAGGGAGGAGTTATTTCTTTGGGGTGAGGATGCTGACCCCACGCTCGACCTTCCCAGTACTGGCCAGGCTCAACATTGCTTAACTTCGATGATCTGGCGAGAACCGATCTGCGAACGTGACTGTGCCGTACTTCAATTGTATCGTATTTTTTTAAAGTCCATTTTCCTCCAAAGAAGGCACAGTGCCACTTTAAAGTAGGAGGCTGCTATCGGGGACATCAGTTGCAGGGATATTATGAAGGGAGATGAGTAGCAAGCTGTCTGTTCATATTACACTTGAACTTCTGCATGTCAGTACAGTTGAAAAAGTAGAATCCCGGAAGGGAGTTTCAGAATCTAGCAGTTCTGGGGCGGAAACTATTAGAGCAGAAGGCTTTCTTACACCTAGGGATCTCTATTGTGAAGGGGTGGAATTTTGCTGCTTGTTGGGTTTGTCAGGGGTATTTACGTCGAGGCGGTACAAGTGCTTGTAGTTCGTCAGAGCATTCACCATTAAGGTACTTGTAGAACAGGCAGAGTAATGCAACATTTCATCGACGGGACAGAGGCTGAAGCTTAGATGACAGTTCAAGACCTATCAGGTTGGAGACCCTCTTTTTAACCCTGTGCAGGAGCGACAGACTAGTAGCAGATGCACCAGCCCAAATATGACAACAATACTCCATACATGGGCGAATGGTCGCCTTATAGAGGTACAGAATACTTTCAGGTGTGAGTAGCTTTCTGGCATGGTAGAGAGAGCCCACATTTTTCGCAGCAGCCTTGGCAATGCTCTCTATATATCTATTCCAGTCCATGTGAACCTTAGGCCGAGAAGTTTAAAAGAAGTACTTTTTGGAAAAAAAAAATTTCAAAAACACATAACACGAAATAAAATCTCCAAACACAAAACACGAAATAAAATCAACGGTCGTATGTGCGAGTTTTTGGCAAACGAAAAACCCGTCAGAACTCAGCGTAGACTTTGAAGCAAGTTCTAATGATCATATCAAATGAGACTCGGGAGATTCTCATCGAGATTTATATTCGAATGATGACGATAAATTGTCAGATTCGAGCACAATTTATTGCGATTGTTGGGAAAATCGATCGATCTATTGATATCTAGCGAGATTACTGGCTAGTTACTTAGACGGCTAAATAAGTGGTATGTCGTCAAAGCGATGTATAAAATAGACAAAACGGACGTTGAAAAGAAGAACATCGTAAGATCATAAAAATACAAATGTGGGGAATGTTTATTAACTTGCAGGACCTTTGGAAATTCTACGGAACAAGAAATATATTGAACTAGCGAGGGGTACCCGGCGTTGCCCGGGTGTTTGTAGGTGTGTGTGAAAAAAACCCCGAAATGTGAAAAAACAGGTGCCCGTGAAAAAAAAAAAACGAGGCCTTGACTCGCAGTTGGAAAATAGTAAAGTGTGAAAAAAAAAACAGGTGCGCGTTTTTGATTGACGTGACGGCGATAGGTATTCAGCAGTTAGAATTTGTGCGGGACAGTTTTTAATGAGGTCAATAAATCGGTTTGTTTGTTTTTAAAAAACCGTTCCCTGTTTATTAGGGGGAGCGTCTCGTCTCGAAATGAAAGCTACCGTCTGATATGACGAAGTCGACATTGACTAAACGTTACTTAGCTCTCTAGAGACCACTGGCTTTCGGCCAATAGGTATTTATTTGCTCCCCCACCGAGCAAATTAGGCACAAGGCCGATTTTTAATGTGAGGAGTGAAGGGAGGGAGAAGGGAAAAAGGGGACCAGCTCCCGAGAGGTGGGAAATGGGAGCTGGTTAAAGGTCAGGCATGTGGGGTTGCCCCCACATCTGGTCTTTGCTTGCAGTATCTGTCGGAACAGATGGTATTTATTTGCTCCCCCACTAAGCAAATTAGGCACAAGGCCGTTTTTAATGTGAGGTAAAAACCAGCTCCCCTAAAAGTAGGCAAAAAGGGGGCACTCTGGTTACCAAAAATAATAATTGTCCCAGTATAGAGGGTTTCCCCTCCATTGACTGGTACAAATTATCTTAAGTGCAGTATCTGCCGGAACAGATGGTATTTATTTGCTCCCCCACCGAGCAAATTAGGCACAAGGCCGATTTTTAATGTGAGGAGTGAAGGGGAAATGGGGACCAACTCCCCGGGGAGTAGGGGAGTTGGATAGTGACAATTTGTATGAAGGGTTGCCCCTACATTTACCAAGGTCTTATATGTGGGGTCACCCCCACATATGGTCTTTGCTAGTCATAGCTTGCAGCATCTGCCGGAACAGATACTACACTTTGATCTTGTAGCCCGGGCCCCGGAGGGCGCGCAGGCCAGTGTGGCCTTCGGTCAGTGATTAGAGTCGAGTTTCGCTTTTTGTGTATACCGAAAACCAAATGTAACGCGTGCCGATGCGGGAAATGTCAAATAATTAATGTTTGAAAGTCAATAAAATTAAATAGACAGACAAGCTCCGTGGTTAAGTGTGAGATATTACAATTTATAGATGATATAAAAAGTTTTAAGAAGTTGTGAAGCGAGCGAGCGCTTCTCTGAAAGAAGCCTTTTGTGGACATTGAGGAAAAGCATACATACATACATGCATACATACATTTTCGCTTTTATATATATAGATTACAAGATACATTACCTGAAAGTACTTCTTTCAAACTTCTCGGCTTAACGTTCACAGGAAACATGAGTTGGAACAGATACTGACGAACTACAAGACCTTGTACCCCCTCGACATAAATACCCTCAACAAACCCGACAAGCAGCAAAATCCCACCTCTATAATGTGAACAGACATCTTGCTGCTGAACTCCCTATATAGTATCTCTGCAACTTACGTCCCCGATAGTAGCCTCCCCTACATTAAAGTGACACTGTTTGGGGGAGAAAATTGAATTTAAAAGAAAATGAACACATATGTATAGATAAAAACTGGTATAATTTTTTCCGGAAGTTTTTTTTTAACAGAATAACCAATAACACGCAGCAAATATAAGTTTATTACTATTTCTACATTAGACGATGACGAGACAAACTACCGCAGAGGTAAAAGTGAAGTGTTAGATGGCAACAAGTACATTGAAGCTGCAAATCTATGTCCACTATCTCAATCGCCATCACCTCATCAGAGCAATGCCAAATAGTCGAGAAGGGTCAAGGAGGATGGAAAGACTAAGGAGAGATCGCTGACCAGACCTCCGCTGGACAAGTGCGAAGAAAACTGGGAACTTGGGGAGGCTTATATTGCCATTCAAATACCAGTGGAGACCAATGACCGCTGCCAGCGAGAAATCAATGGTAAGCGGCTGTTGTGATATTTTTTCCATATAATACAAAAATTAGGGTTTTTTTCGTTTTTTTTTGACAGAATAATCAATAACTCGCAGCAAATATGAGTTTATTAGCACTTCTATAAAAATAGTGTCCATTGTAATTTAAATATGGAACTGCCAGACATGATATAAATTAATAAGTACAGATAAATACTTAGAAAAAATATTGTGATACATAGTTCAATACAAATAATAAAATTGCATTGCAAAAGACAATATTTTATTTGAGTTAAAAAAAATAGAGTACAACGAAAAAAATTGTCGACATATAGAAAACAACACTACAGGTTTATTTTAAAAACTTTTATTGAAAAATCAATTCAGGTAACTTTATTATGTAGTAGAGCTAGCATCTATTCAATGTAGCCGCCTTCAGCCTCAATCAACGCTTCGATACGTGTCTATCTTTGTAGAGGTACAGGATATTGTCAGGCGTGAGAAGTTTTCTAGCACAATAAAAGGAACCCGCCTTCTTTGCAGCAGCCTTTGTAATGTTATGACCCTTGGGCTGTGATCATAGCGTAGTATCTGTGTTAACTGTGGCACATGGAGCTTTCACACAAGTCAACAAACGATCTGATTGGAAACCTGTGGTGTTCTCTGGAAGCTGAGTGACAACAAGTCTCCCCAGACGTCCAGCTCTCTCCACCTCCTTCGGTAGCATTTGCAAATGAATTTGCATCATCGCAACAGCCGCTTACCATTGATTTTCGCTGGTAGTAGCCATTGGTTTATACTGGAATTTGAGTGGCACTCAGCCTTCCCAAGGTCCCAGTTCTCTTTGTGCTTGTCCAGCCAAGGTCTGGTTGGCACTCGCTCTTCGGTCCTTCAGTCCTTATTGACCCTTCTCGGCCCTTTGGTATCACTTTTTTGGGGGGAACGGTGATGAAACAATGGGGGGATGTATGGGGGGTGTATAACATGTAAATATGCAATTTCGGTGTTCTTCATTCTCTGTAACGCTTATTCGTTATATTGTCTTGTATTATTCCATTATTATTATTATTATTATTATTATTATTATTATTATTGCTATTACTATTACTATTAATGGATTTGAGCAACGACTGGCCGCTGGATCAATTATTATGACTAGAAGAATAAACAATTAAATTGGGAAAAGATGATTGGCAAAAGGAATGTGAAAATAGAAAAAAGATGTAAATATTATTTTGGGGTTTGCATAAACAAATAACTAGATTGAGGTTACATCAGCTGTTGCTCTGAGACACGTAATTAGGTGACATAAAGAAACACGTGATGTATGTAGATTTGGGGAGTCGTAAGCTAGACATCGGAGAGAACGGACGACCAAAATGACGTGGGAAGCGGTGTCCCTTCAGACAACCAAGATGTAAAGAATGTGTAATCTCTGATCATGAAAATAAATGTTCGTAAATAATTCAGGTATGTGTTGTGTTTTTTTACATCTGTAAAAAAGAACTGTTTCGATACGT
Source organism: Euprymna scolopes (assembly GCF_053919585.1). Classification (NCBI taxonomy): domain Eukaryota; kingdom Metazoa; phylum Mollusca; class Cephalopoda; order Sepiida; family Sepiolidae; genus Euprymna; species Euprymna scolopes. The sequence goes on along the minus strand of NC_136527.1, from coordinate 108,042,484 downwards.
CCACGTCAATCGTTTCCTGTTAGAACCTTTGAATGAATGTTAAAATATACACACTAGACGATCAACGAAATGATACGACCTATATATACATACACGCAATTACACGTACATGAATATAGGGATAAAATATAAAACCCAACTATTCAACGTGTATGTCATTTTTTTTATGTCATTTTGGAACATATTCATATGCACACACAATGTAACAAAGATGGAATACTGCTGCCATATCTGGGCAGGAGCAGCTAAAAACAGCCTATCCTGCCTTGACAAAGTACAAAATAGACTTCGTGGCTTAGTGGGGGATGCCCTTTTCTCTACCCTGCAACCTCTCTCCCACAGAAGAGACGTTGCGAGCCTATCCTTGTTTTATCGTTATTTCCATGGCAAGTGCTTTGGTCCCCCCTCGCCAATCTTTCACAAAAAACACCCGTCTAGCTGAATCCACTGTGAAAAATTTCCCCCACTCTATATCTGTGCCTAAATCAAAACGTGGATTCCATGAACAAAGCTTCTTTCTTAGAACTGCACGCCTGTGGAACTCTGTTCCGTCTGTCTGCTTCCCACCTGACTACAACTTGGATGTCTTCAAGTCCAATATTAACAAATTCCTAATGAACCGCCCCCTTAATTAAACACTTCATCAAATCTCCACACTAATGTAATGTACTTGCAATAACCCTTATCCGTGAGTGGCTTCCGGGCCTTGATAAGTGGTGATCACTGTGTAAAAAAAAACAAAAAAAAAACAATAGTTTTCCTGCAAATTTGGTTCCAACTAGTAGCTCCTCACGTCAAAGTAGTACTGTGCTCTATGTTTCTTTTTTTTGGGCGGGGGTGAAATAACAGCCCAAAAAATAGCAATAACTAATAACTCTCTACCTGATAAAATATAAAACCCAACTATTCTACGTCATTTTTTTTATGTCATTTTGGAACATATTCATATAATGTAACAATAGTAGCTCCTCACGTCAAAGTAGTACTGTGCTCTTTTTTTGGGGGGAGGGTTGAAATAACAGCCCAAAAAATAGCAATAACTAATAACACTCTACCTGAGAGCTCATCGTTCAAACTCCTCGGCTTAACATTCACAGGCAACATGAATTGGAGCAAATAATACATTGAGGACACTGCCAAGGATGCTGCAAAGAAGGTGGGTTCCATCTGATTGTGCTAGAAGAATACTCACACTGAGAGTATCCTGTATCTCTACAAGGCCACCATTCGCCCATGCATGGAGCATTGTTGCCACGTCTGGTCTGGTGCATCTACCACTAGTCTCTCCCTGCTCTTTTTAACTTCCGGTTTTCTGCTGTAATTAGACATGGTCAACGTGTACATCGTTATGGAATATATACAATATATCACACGTTTTATAATATATATCTCCCGACTATATGACACCTTCGAAATTTGCTCAATGTATTTGTTCTAGTTTCGACATTTTTTAAAATTAAGGCTAGACAATCTAAAGGAGAGGATAACTTTAAAAAATATCGGCTAAAAAAGTCACTCCCTCCCCCGTAGAAAAGTGCCTAGTTGAAGGGGGAGATATTAATGTTTTTAGCCAATTTTTCGATATTTGTCGTATGAAAGGTCAAACTTTAAAACGATACTGATCTTGGTAAAATCCGTCACCTCTATTGAAAGTTTAAGGCAGACATGCAAACAGACATACATACATACATACATACATTTATATATTGGTAACTATAAATTTTCGACCCAAACTGATGAAAAAGCTTGCCCTATCTCTGAATACCCTTTTATGTAAAATTTCAAATATTTAGACCAGAAATTATCTGAGTAATTTGGAAGAGACCGCAAAGAGTTTGGTAGAGTTCTCAAAGGTCAAATCGTTGAACTCTGACCCCTTAACAGCCAAATTTCTGGCCGAAAACTAATCACATAGATTTTCCCAAATCTCAGTACCCGGTATATCAAATTTCGAGACTAAAAATTGACAGAGTTATTGCGTAGGGGAATGTACACAGACACACAGACACGTTCACTTTTATAGATATATAGATAGATATAAGTTATAATTCGGTGAATGTTTTTTTTTTTTTTTTTTTTTTTAATCGATATATTAATAGGATAGCGTGTGTGTTATTTATTTTGTGTGTAATGCTTACATCCGAGTGACTGCCGTTTAATTCTCATGGACCTTTATTTCTTGTAATAAATAATTTTATTAAGAATTCGTCATAAGTTTTGGTTTCGGTTTCGATTTAAGCTGTTGGTAATTAAGTTATTTATTTTTTAATAAATAATTTTCCCAAATATTTTTCATAAGTTTTTGTTTCAGTTTCGATTATACCTGATGGCACTTAAGTCATCTATTTTTTAATAAATAATTTTACCAAGAATTTTTCATAAGTTTTGGTTTCAGTTTCGATTATACTTGATAGCACTTAATCATTTATTCTTTTTTTGTAAATAGTTTTTCTAAGAATTCTTCATAAGTTTTGGTTTCGGTTATGGCACTCAAGTCATTCATTTTTAATAAATAATTTTACCAACAATTCTTCAAAAGTTTTGGTTTCGGTTTTGATTATACCTGATGACACTCAAGTCATTTATGTTTTAATAAATAATTTTACCAAGAACTATTCGTATGGATATATTTTTTATTTTTGAAATCACAACTTTATAATATATAAAAATCGATAAAACGTTAACTCTATAATAATATATACAAAATCTGCAAGCATTATAATATAATATTTAAGTGTACTTTACATCCGGGCTACACAGGGCGCCCCTGCTAGCTTAGATAAATACTTTTGCAGTTTTAACAAAAGAGCTACAATGATATCAGAGCGTCTCCATTTACACTGAACATCTACAGAATGCCAACATCAATATATTACATATGAATGTGTCACCTATGGAATTTCCAGAGGTCCCGCTAGTTAGTTTAGTATATAATATACGGCACAATCACGTTGAAACACTGGTTCTCACCAGATGACCGAAGTCAAGCAACGATGAGCGACCATTTGAGAAGGTAAGGCGCTGTATGTACCGCACCAAGTCGTAGAAATTTCGAGGTTGGTATCTGGGTGAAAGATTCACCCCCGAACCAAGCCGAAAAACAACCAGAAAGAACCATTTTTACATGTTATTCCGAGATTACCATTGTCGCGAACACTGTTAAAATGGCAAGGCTACTGCATACATAAATATTTATAATAATTCAGTGAGAATGATTGGAAATATTTAAATGAATAAAGTTTATACAGATTGTCAGACGATAATGAGTCAAGGAGTTGTGGGTCTCTGTGTTCATTAATGCTTCTGTGTGTGTGTGTATGTGTGTGTGAGTGTGTGTGTATGTGTGTGTGAGTGGAAATAGATTTTGCAGATATAAGCACCCAATAGAGGGCCGCTAACAGACACTAATCCATAGACTCAGGTCAATTAGGTTCCACTGGTTTCAATCCATCGATGCCTCCGTTCAGTCTCGAAAGACAAAGGATACCCCTGTAGAGGCAGTTGCGTGTGTAATTGTGAGGCAAGGGTCGCGCAATCCCTAACCCCACCTCTCCCGAATCGACACTGTTTGGGCCCAGTGGCAAAGAGAAGACCAGGACGACTGGAAACAATGCCGAGATAAGCGGAGAGCACATACAGCACCTGTAAGTCTCAAATGGTCACCCATTTAGTACTGACTAGGTTCAATGTTGCTTAACTTCGGTGATCCAGTGGGAACTGGTGTGTCAATGTGATTATGTCGTACACTGGTTTATTGAAGAAAAAATCAGATATTTTAAAGGATTTAGGTGGCTCCCAGAAAGACCATTTCAAATAAATCCAGAAAGCTTTCTGATTGGCTAAAAAAATAATTATTTGTTTTTATTCTGTATTGTATTTTGATTTTGAACGCTGATGTGTAAAACATCGACTGATAAACATGCTACCCTCGCGGATTAAATGAAAGATTCTGGTCGAGATTCCGTACAGATTCCCGAGTTTGATGAAGATCAGAATAATAGTCTGAATACTCCAATTGTCTGTCCTCATCTAAAAAAAAAAAAAATAAGCGTCTTTAACAGGAATCAGTTATTTCAAACGCGTTGCTTCTCTTGAAGGTTCGTTCCATTTCAAAGTAACGTACACCTCTTGAAGAACAACGATTCTTACGAGTCCGTATTTTCAAGAGGGACAGCTTGCGTTGAAAGACATTCTGCGTCGTGGCAAGCTGCGCACTGTCCGCGCCGCCGGCACTTCTGATTGTCCTCCCCCCACACACTTTAGTGACATGTGGAGTTACCTGCCGATAAATGAAATATGGTTGGAATATGATAATTTCACACAAAAAAAAAAAAATAAAAATCTTTACATATATATAAAAGACACTTTGTCTGTGTGTATGTGCGTTAGTTTATTCCCTACAGACTCCGAAACAGTTAGGTCGATACTTTTGTAAATTTTACACAGTTGTGCTCTATGTGTCTGGCAGTGTTCTTAGGTTTTGCATATTAATGCCTCCGATAGGTATAAAAAATCGATAATCTAAAAAAAAAAAAAAAAATCGATTAAAAATGAACAGCCGGATTTTGAACAAAGATAACACCTTTATACAACCTAACATCACAAGTACATTTGAGAAGTTTTATCACAACACAAACCGGGATGGCCCAACGTATAGAATCAGCAGTAGGTTATTTGATAAGACAGGAGGGCGTTCAAAATGAATGTTTCTGTTTAGAGAACAAGTGAACCATGATACTTGGCTTTTACATTTAATACTTTAATTAAAGCCATTATATAAAAATAATTTGTTAAAATCAACAATAGGTTCTCTACAGTGCAATGTAGATTACAATGAGAATATGATAAGTTCGTACAAATAAAAAAGAATAAAAATCTTTACATATATATAAAAGACACTTTGTCCGTGTGTATGTGCGTTAGTTTGTTCCCTACGGACTCCGAAACAATTAGGTCGATATTTTTGTAAATTTCGCAAAAATGTGCTTTATGTATCTGGCAGTGTTCTTAGGTTTTGCATATTAATGCCTCCGATAAGTATCAAAATTCGATAATCGAAAAAGAAAATCGGTCAATTTTTTTAAAATTTGACCCCTATTATGACCCGTATGTATGTATGTATATTAATGTATGTACTAGTGTATCTATGTGTATGTATATCTATTTGTAAATGTGTGTATATATTTTTATTTATTTATTTATTTGTTGTGTATATGTTTATGTGTGTGTATACGTATGTATATATATTTATGCGTATGTATGTATATGTATATTTATACATGCATATATATGTATGCGTATAAGTGCATATATATGTATGTGTAGTAAACTTTATGTGTATGTATGTATGTATATGTGCATACATGTGTACGTATATGTATGTGAATATGTATGTATATGTGTATGTATTTGTATATGTTTGTATATATGTGTATGCGTATGTATGTATATGTGTGTGAATGTGTGTATGTATATGTTTGTATATGTTTGCATGTATGTGTTATATGTATTGTGTATGTATGTATGGATATGTGCATGTGTATATGTTTATGGGTATGTATTTGTATGTATGTGTGTATATGTATATATATGTATGTATGCCAAGGACCGTCTTCAATGTCATGCCTGCTTGGGCGTGTGAATTCGCTGGCAGGACTAAAAGAAAAAAAAGTTATCTTCTGGCTCATGGGCTTTCAGTGACTGAGGGAGTGGCACTTGTCTGACAAGACGTTGCAAACATCATATATATATATATATATATATAAATAATTTAAAGGAGATTAGAACAATAGTCTAAAGAGCTGAGTGTATTTTAATGTAACAGTGAAATTACTAGTTTAATTAAAATACAGGAAAAAGAAGGTGCTCGTTGTAATTTAGATATATAATAAGCTCGATAGTTAAATGTCCTAGAACTAATTCAATATTAAGTAATGTGATTGATAATTTAAAATTTAAAAATCAAATTATAATCAAATTAAAATTCGTTTCATAAGAAGGAACAACAACAAAATCAATTATCTGTACGATCGTTTCGGAAAGCAATGCTTTTATTGTGGTATACATCAAGTTACGTACAATAATTACATATAGTTTTTTTAATAAGCAAGGTCTCCTCGTCAGCAAATTTTGAAGGGTTTTTATTGAATTTAAAAGACACCATAAATAAACCTAGCATTAAAAGTAAGGCAGATGAATCTTTTAATTTTTCGCTTTTTGAAATCAGGAACTATTGTTAAAATACTCATTTAGATGTTTGCTATAGCTTTTTATCTGATTTCAAAAAGCGAAAAATTAAAAGAAAACCGAAGAAACTAATAGGGAATTAATTAAAATGCATGTTTAAAAGAATATGCAAATTAGCTAGATCTTTTGCAGATGGATGCAATTCCACGAGCCGTATATAACAGAATTGTATTTTCTTTTTAAATAAATAGAGAAAAGGTATTTTAATATGAATATCAATACACACGCTTGAAAAACGAATTTATAGGAGTATAGATAGATAGAAGATAGATAAATAGATTATACTAACAGATGATCCGACGTTGTCCGGGTTGAATGAGGTTCGACGAATTTGCTACACTTCCAATACTTTTGTCATCTCTGATGCGTTTTTTTTTACAAGAGAGTTACCACTTATCAAGTCCCGAATGCCACGCGAGGATAAGGGTTAATGAATATAAAGTGGTAGTTTAGTAATCGTTAATGGTGTAAATTGGATAGAATTCGGATTATTTAAGGGGACAGCTCAACAAGAATTTGTTTACATTGGACATTTGTACGTTTAATTTTATTTGAAGTGATAGTAATAGTATAGAGAGGATGGGAGGAGAGTAAGAGAGAGGGTGGAAGGAGAGTTACAGAGAGATAGATAGATAAATAGATAGATAGATAGATAGATAGAGATAGAGAGAGAGAGAGAGAGAGAGAGAGAGAGAGAGAGAAAAGATAGTTTCTGAGAGAGAGAGAGAGAGAGAGAGAGGGGGTGATAAGAAAGTTACAGAAAGAGTCGGAAGAGCGTTACAGAGAGAGAGGTAAAAGGAGCGTTTCAGGGAGAGTGGGCAGAGATGTACAGAGAGAGAGAGAGAGAGAGAGAAAGAGTGATGTACAGAGAGAGATAGAGATAGAGAGAGAGAGAGAGAGAGAGAGAGAGAGGAAAGAGTTTCTGAGAGAGAGAAGGGGTTGATAGGAAAGTTACAGAAAGAGTCGGAAGAGCGTTACAGAGAGAGAGAGGTAAAAGGAACGTTTCAGGGAGAGTGGGCAGAGATGTACAGAGAGAGAGAGAGAAAGAAAGAGAGAGAGAGGGGGGGGAAAGATAGTTTCTGAGAGAGAGAGGGGTGATAGGAAAGTTACAGAAAGAGTCGGAAGAGCGCTACAGAGGTAAAGGAGCGTTTCAGGGAGAGTGGGCAGAGAGATTTACACAGAGAGAGAGAGAGAGAGAGAGAGAGAGAGAGAGAGAGAGAGAGAGAGAAAGAAAGAAAGAAAGAGAGAGAGAGAGAGGAAAGATAGTTTCAGAGAGAGAGAGAGAGAGAGAGAGAGAGGGTGATAGCAAAGTTACAGAAAGAAAGAGAGAGAGAGAGAAAGAAAGAGAGAGAGAGAGAGAGAGAGAGAAAGAGAGAAAGAGGAGAGTTAAAAAGAGAGCGGGAGGAGAGTTACAGATATCGTGGTAAGGAAGAAAAACACGAACAATTGCTAGAGAAAAAAAATAATTGCTTTTTATATAAACAGTTTATGCCTTGTGTACTAATCGAATATGTAAACATGTTCAACGATTTGTCTGTTCAGTGGATTTTATCATCACCACCGAGAGAGTAGGCCAATGAACATGACAGCGTAACGTCACTTCCTGATTAACTTGTAGGTATAGAAAGTTTCCAGTATTCAATCACATGGTCACGCTAATAGGCATAAAAAATATGGCTACCGATTGCCCATGGCTACCAATATGTGTTACCGATCGTCTGTTTATGTTCTAAAGAGAAAGAACAATTCTCCATTTGGATAATAATTATTATAATTGCACATTGGGAGAATTTTAATCTAACAAAATATAGTAAGTGAACTAGTTTTTGAACTTTTATTTCTATCGGAGAATGTCGAATATTTCATTAGATTTATTTATTTATTTTTACTGCAAAACAAACCATTTTTATATAATATTGTTCAGTCCGTTCTTTTAATAATATATAAAACTTTTCGCTGAGTATTTCCAAATATTTTAAAGTTAGCATTTTTCACGGCAGTTTTTCCTTTTCTTTTTCTTTTTTCACGATCGATGAATTTTCAATATTTAAGCACCGGGCGTAATTTATTTCTTTGAAATATATTTAAAACTTCAAGTTTTTATAACATTTTAACTGTAAATAATTTACATGACGGGTTTGTATTACTGCACACAAAAAATTCGAAAAAGTTGTCAAAAAACAAATATATAACAAATAAATGTTACCAAAGGCAATATAAGTTACTTTTTTACCTAACTGGATAATTTTTAGTGTTTTTATTTAATGTAACATGTTTATTCGGCTCGAAAAACATACAGTGTTTACCGATGTATTTGAAAAAATGCAAATGGCGGCATACTTGTTTGGAAAAACGAGTTTAAACAAAAAAATTATACAAAATACTGTTAAAAACTCGCTTAATATATGTTACCGTGACATAATCCTGCCTTGACAGAGTACAAAATAGACTTCGTGGCTTAGTGGGGGATGCCCTTTTCTTTACCCTGCAACCTCTCTCCCACAGAAGAGACGTTGCGAGCCTATCCTTGTTTTATCGTTATTTCCATGGCAGGTGCTCGTCTGAACTCCAATCTCTGGTCTCCCCTCGCCAATCTTTCACGAAAAACACCCGTCTAGCTGAATCCACTGTGAAAAAATTCCCCCACTTTTTATCTGTGCCTAAATCAAAACGTGGATTCCATGAACAAAGCTTCTTTCTTAGAACTGCACGCCTGTGGAACTCTGTTCCATCTGCCTGCTTCGCATCTGACTACAATTTGGATGTCTTCAAGTCCAACGTTAACAAATTCCTAATGAATCGCCCCCTTAAGTAAACACTTCATCAAATCTCCACACTAACGTACTGTACTTGCAATAACCCTTATCCCTGAGTGGCTTCCGGGCCTTGATAAGTGGTATAATTTGTTTGTTTGAACTCATTTTCATAAACTTACCGAGTTCAACAGCGAGCACACCGCCATTTTCCTTTTTCAAATATATCGATAAACATTGTATGATTTTCGAAGCGATTACACGTTTTAAAGTGACTAAAAACACTAAAAACCTTTCCAGTTAGGAAGAAGAGTATATAGCAGAAACAAATATAACTCTTTTCTTGTGCGTCAGTGCCTCCCCTGACTGTGCGATATGGCACATACTGACCAATCAGAGGCATAGCACAGAGACCTTCCTTACCCCCCTAAGGAACTCTAACTGCTTCCGTTTCGGACGAGAAAAACTTCTCCTTTTTTTCCAGCCAGACGCCAAAGAGAGCGAACCTGTTTCCTCTCTCTCTCTCTCTCTCTCTCTCTCTCTCTCTCTCTCTCTCTCTCTCTCTCTCTCTCTCTCTGCCTACAACGGTATCAACGATTCCCACTTGTGAATAACTACCGGGCAAAGGCAGACAAGTTTTATCCGCTTTATATCTTTTTGGCATCTTACCCTGACTCGCTTCAATAAACCTTTTCCTTGTTAAGTTTTACGAAGTGGTTTGTTCGTTTATTCAGTAGCTTGTGTTGAATTATTTATTTTATTAGGGAGTGCCCGAAAAGCACTAACTCAACTCCCTAAAAGTAACTTATCTTGCCTTTGATAACATTTATTTGGTATATATTTGATTTTTGACCACTTTTTCGAGTCTATGTGTATAGTAATACAAACTCCTAAAACATACCCAGTTAGGTAGAAAATTAACTTATCTTGCCTTTGGTAACGTTTATTTGTTATATATTTTGATGAAAAGCATGGGGAAAAATGGACATAGAAGAACAGAAAACCAAAACTTTAAATATAATTTCTGTATTTAAAATAATACTTATTTAAATATTTCAACATATAATTTTGTGGGCAAAATCCAGCTTCCCAATAAGGGGCACTCTGCATAAGAACAAAAGTAATCTCAGTCATGAAAGATTTCTCCTCCACCGACCGAGGACAGAAAATGTAAAGTGTAGCATCAAAACAGATACTACACTGTGATCTTGTTCCAAAGGCCAAAAAATATTTGTGTTTAATGTTTCTTTGTTTGTTTCCTAAATTCATAATTCAGTTTTATCAGTATTAAATTGTATATTGCTTTAAAATTACTTAATTTTACATAGATAATATTTATATTTTATATTGAATAAAGTTCAGTTTCAGTATTAATCGAACTGTGTTCCTTTTTCTTTTTTAAAAATGTTTTATTGCTCTTTTTCAAATGACCCTCATATAGTACTGACAGTCTGACAGATATTACCTACATTGCCTGCAGGCATTTTTCAGTTAACAGGCCTTCTTACTCTTGGTGGCCGTGATTTCATTCGACTGAGTATTTTCAAATGCGAGGTATATCCCTTCATACATACATACATACATACATACATACATACATACACACATATATATATATATATATATGTGTGTGTGTGTATATATATATATATATATGCATCTATATACATATAAATTTATATGCATATATACCTATATATCTGTATCTATCTATCTATCTATCTATATATATATATATATATATATATATATATAAAATATATTTTAGTCATCGACATACAGTCCTGTTTCGTTGTATCACAACTCATCAGTGCCGCTAGACTAGCACCTATCCCAAGCCGAGGATCGAACCTAGAACCGTCGTGATGACAGTCGGCAGTTCTACCCCTTGACCACGGAAGCGGTGCCCGTAACTAATCTGTCCGAATGTCTATTTAAACAAACATCCGTCCGCCACTCGTAAAGTGCTCAAACGTTTGTTTGTAAACAAACTGCGAGCTTCGCATTTTTCAGCCAAATTAAGTAGCGAGTGAGATTATTTACGATAGTGCGGAGGGGGGCTATATAAAATATATTTTAGTCATCGACATACAGTCCTGTCTCGTTGTATCACAACTCATCAGTGCCGCTAGACTAGCACCTATCCCAAGCCGAGGATCGAACCTAGAACCGTCGTGATGACAGTCGGCAGTCTCCTCGTCTGAAAATAAGGTACGATTATGAATATTTCCAGTATCAAATAATCTTTATACACTGTGAAATTTACTTTGTGTATGAAAACCAAAGAGGGGAGGTATAACATATGAGAAATATTTGGAATCAAGTCTCCCCTTGCTTCTATTTCAGATCATTTCAAGCCATAGCAGCAAGTTTTAGTCTCCCCTCCATCAAGGCCAGAAGTTTTGGGGAAATATCAGATGTTTTGTAATTCATATGCAAAACCAGGAAAACAAATGACTATGATTGAAACAGTTCATGGCTGTAAGAATGTGCCGAAATAAACTCTGGATGATGGATGATCCCCTTATTCTGCGACCTTAAGGGTAAATGTCAGATAGTCCACTACATAATTAAGGACATCAGCTTTCCAACGAGCCTTCATTTGTTAAATTCTGATCAATAGTCGCTGAGATTTTGAACTTAGAAAATTTCCAAGAAAAGGTGATATATCCATAGCTTTCTATATTTATCTATCAATTCGTATATATTCAATTTGGAAACGACGTTTTCGTTCTTTTTCGAACGAGAAATAGCCGTTGATTTACAAATGAGCACCATAGCGTTTCTCCTCATAACGTCTTATATCCTTCGAATTCTTATTCTCTTTTGGAATAAATAATATCGTTAGAATTCAAAGGATTACACAATTAAAGACGCGTTTCTTCATTTTTATTTACTGTTTAATTTTTAATTTTTTCGTTTATATGTGTATATGTACTGTGTACATGTGTGTATGTGCGTACTTATATGTGTATATATTTCAAACTGACGTGGCACCTTCTCATTGGCTATACCTCCTCCTCCTCCTCCTCCTCCCCCTCCTCCCCCTCCCCCTTCCTTTTACCGATGAAGACTGAAGGATCGGTCGGAAATTATGTACCTGTAAAAAATGTTTTAAAATTTTTTTTTCATAATATTATTTTGTATTCCTGCACGTCACCAATTGCAAACGAATAAAGAAAAGTTATAAAGTTTTCAGTTGGTTCATCCCGTTCACTTGTATCGCTGACCACTTTCCCACAGCGTAGTTGTCTTCCAGATGCCATGTTGTCAGCAGTTCACAAATCTTAACAAATCAGCTTTAACTTACAATCTGAAATGACGAGATAAAACATACTTAGTGATAATAAATTATATACATGCATTAAGAGTAACCTTTTTGAGATAAAGTTATGTATTATATGATGGCATCCTTTCCAAGCATAAAAAATATATATGTTTGTGCATCAAAATTAATTAAAATTAACACAGGTGTTCATGTGTTTACTACCATATGCAAGAAAATTTTATTAGCTTTCATTTGGTACCACTTTCAATGCTATAGCACCAACCTCTGGAAAGCTACAATGAAAATAAGGACATAATATCCCAAATTTTGCAGCGTTTTTGAAAAACGTCAACAATAAAATTACATGGCTCTTGAGGCAGGCATAGCCAAGGTCCAAGATCACAATAACTGGTATATTTAGCTAATTTAGACCTTGGAGCATGGGAATAATAGCAGTTTCCAAATGTTTGAAGAAAAAGGTCAATTTTGAAGAGGTCTTATATATATATATATATATATATATATATATATATATATATATATATATATATATATATATATATATATATAATGTAAGAATTACGTACACGTTTTGAAGGCTAGAAAGCAAGGCACATTTTTTGGTCCGTTCGTCCGTTCGTCCGTCCGATATTTTCTTATTAACTACACCTTGGAAATTTTTAAAATTTTGCACAAACATTAAACATGATATGAGTAAAAAAAAAAAAATAACAGAACAGATTTTCTGGGAAAACTCCAGTTGCTCCTCCCCTAGGGGTGCCTTTCGGGTTAAAATGGCTAAAATTGACACTTTTGTGCTAATTAAAAAAAACAAATCATGCCTTGAATTTTTATAAAACTTTTTGAAAAGTGTAAACTAACTGATTTTTTTTTTTTACACAGTGATCACCACTTCCCAAGGCCTGGAAGCCACTCAGGGATAAGGGTTTTTTCTATACTTTGTGATAACTCTTGGGTATGGCCCAGGGGCTCTTTTAGGGCTAATAAAAACACTCCATTTTGGGGATTTATTTTACCATATTTGTCGAAAATTTGCTGTGTATGTCTATTTAGCAGTTTTACATAGTGCTGAACTCAAATTTAAATATGTTAAGGCCTTGGTGACTTTTGGGGCTAAATGGAGGGGGACAAATGATGGATTAATCATTTCTTTTTCTGCATGGTGCAGAACTAAAATATATATATGTCAAGGCCTAAAACTGAACCGTTTGTTCATTTTCACCAGAATTTGATGTCTTCTGGGTACTTTGGGACCTAAATGGGGGGGGGGGGCGAATGCTAAACTTAGTCAATTTTTATGCCTCGTCTGAATACCTTTTATGCAAAATTTAGAATATTTAGACCCAAAATTGGCTGAATTGTTTTTCTAGAGACCTCAAAGGTCAAATCTTTTGAACTTTGACATCTCGGCAGCCAAATTTGCAGCCAAAAGCCGATTAAAAGATTAAAAATTTTGCCTTATGTTTGATACACTTTATGTAAAAATTGGCTGAGTAATTTGGTGGAGACTCCAGAGCTCAAATATTTTTAAACTTTGATCTCAATTTTGACCCCCCTTAACACTTATTATTTTGGGTTTAAATCAAATTAACAAGTTTGATCCATGTCCAAGTAACCTACATCTAAAATTTCAAGTGTTTAGACCTAAAATTGTCCAAGGAGTTTGATAGAGTTGTGACGTGACCGTCTCCAGGAGCAGTAAGACTCTCCATTTAGGGGGAGATCGAGACTCCCAAAACCCTGGAGAATGCCGGGCAGCTATGCTTGTGCTATTTGTTAAGTATTATTGTATGCCCGGGAAACAGCAACCGACCCTGCTGAAAGGAAGAGTTAAGTTACAAATTTTATTAATTTTATGAAACCGATATATAAATCTGACTGTTTAGTAAAAGTGAAAATTTGATATTATTTCAAGAAACATAACAAAATATAATTTTGTTTCCGGTGCCAGTGAGCCCAAACTCAGGGACCTCTGACCTCTGATGACAATGCCAGACCAAGGGGTCATGTGCTTAACCTTTTCCGATCGTGAGAAACACCACAAAGAGTGATTCACAAGTATATACGGGAAAGAGGGAATTCTCCTGAGATGACGTACTTACTGGCGATTGGTCTTGGGACCAACCGGACCTACCCCGATACCTCTGTACATAAGTGAATCTCCACGCCTAAATAGGGAGTTGGAGCTGAGTTTTGAGCGAAGAGTCGTCGCCACCCCTCTCTTCCCAACTTACACCACTGTAAAACTGAGAGTAATTAAATCTAATTGGAGCTCAATAGTGTTTTGTAAAAAATCAACCACTGAACAATTGTTTATAAGTTGTTGCAATATTTTGGACTTGTAATGGGGTATATATTTAAATGCTGCCCACATCAGCATTATGTGGCACAAGGCCAGAAAGTGGGAACCCCGCAAGCTCCCCTAAAGAAGGGGCACTCCTGCAATTTTAAAAATTGCCTGAGTAACCCCGTCGGCAGTCCCCAGTCGGGGCGCCTCAGGCAGCAAGTAATAAACTTGCTCCACCAGAAAGCCCGGTGGCAAGGCCTGGGAGGGTGGACCTCCTAGGTATTATTCAGGTGGCGTACCTCAGTCCAACAGGTGCTGGGCCGGTTCCCAGCCCCTCACCTGTTGGGCTGAGTGTCAAGTGACGAATCCTTGACGTGTACTACCCTGTCTCCTTGCAACCGAAGCCACTAAGAGACACATCCCATCACAAAAGACGAAGAATGGGGTATATATTTAAATGCTGCCCACATCAGCATTATGTGGCACAAGGCCGGAAAGTGGGAACCCCGCTAGCTCCCCTAAAGGAGGGGGACTCCTGCAATTTTAAAAATTGCCTGAGTAACTCAGTCGGCATTCCCCGGTCGGGGCGCCTCAGGCAGCAAACAATAAACTTGCCCCACCGGAAAGCCCGGTGGCAAGGCCTGGGAGGGTGGACCTCCTAGGTATTACCCAGGCGGCGTACCTCAGTCCAACAGGTGCTGGGCCGGTTCCCGGCCCCTCACCTGTTGGGCTGAGTGTCAAGTGACGAATCCTTGACTTGTACTACCCTGTCTCCCGAATACACTAGATATTAACTTTCATGTCTGCAGACCAAAAACTGACAGGAGTTTGGTAAGCAAAATTTGTTAATCAAATATATATACGCATACATAAATGTATATAGAAAGAAGTTTGTGTTTACTATAACCTTTTTACGCAAATATTACGCAAGTATAAATCATATAGAATATCTGCATGAATATAATTACACGTAATAGTTAACTAAAGATGATTATCCCATAAGAAAACCGAAAATAAAGAAACTGATAGGAAATTATAAAAGATTAATTTCATATGGAATGATCATCATTAGTTAACTATTACGTGTAATTATATTCATACATTTGTTTTCTATTCTAGCTAATATTTTTCTGTTATTTTTGAAATTAGGTACAATATCATAATAAATAGAGAACTGGTTTTATAATAACTAACGTACTGTACACACAATAACTCTTCTCCCCGAGTGGCTTCCGGGCCTTGATAAGTGGTGACTACCTTGTAAAAAAATTAAAAAATCTGCATGAATTGAATATAATATTTAAGCATATTTTATGACTGGGCAACGCCGGGCGGCTTGTTAGATTAACAAGATGTTGGTTTACATAACTAAAACGCCTACAATTTTTTTTTTTTTTTTTTGTGTGTATTGATATTCACATTAAAAACTTTTGTTCCTATTTATTTACGGAGAAAATACAACTTTGTTATATATGAATGATGGAATTGCATTTATCTGAAAAAGATCGAACTAATTTGCATTTTCTTTTAAACATTTACTTGAATTAATTCCCTGTTAGTTTTTTTTCGGTTTTCTTATGGGATAATCATCTTTAGTTAACTATTACGTGTAATTATATTCATGCAGATATTCTACATGATTTATACTTGCATAATATTTGCGTAAAATTCTTATAGTAAACACACGCCTCTTTCTCTCTCTCTCTGTATATATATATATATATATATATATATATATATATATATATATATATATATATATATTCATGTATATATATTGTATATATAGTATATATATTTGTTTAAAATTATATTTATATTCATTAAGTATTTGTGAATGCTCTGACGAACTGCAATCACTTGTGCCCCCACGACGTGAGCACCCTCGACAAACCCGACAGGCTCATCTTTAGTCAACTATTACGTGTAATTATATTCATGCAGATATTCTACATGATTTATACTTGCGTAATATTTGCGTAAAAAGTTTACATTAAACACAAACCGCTTCTTATATATATATTTATGTAGGTGTATATATATACATATATATATATATATATATATATATATATATATATATATATATATATATATATATATATGTTTAAAAACATTTGCCTACCAAACATCTCAGTCAGTTTTTTGTCGAAAGACATGAAACTTAATATATAGAGTATTCGGACCGATGCAAAACTTTATATTTGGGTTTCGCCGGGGATAATCGGTGCAAAAATGTGAAAAAAAAAAAAAATTTACCGAGTGAAGGTCAAACGTGAGCATTACGAATATGCATGCGTAACGTAATAGCTATTGGTTGATGGTTCAAATTTTTAGCCTTGCAGAAAACATCTATTCGGGTGCTGCTATGCGGGTAGTGAATTAGCAATGTTTTTACATTGTCCAAATACCTAAGCTCAATTTGTTTACACAAAGAGCATCGCTTAATATGCTAATGGAAATCTTTATATCACTTCCCAAAACAAACAAATGACAAACGTCTATAATCGAAATTTCATGATGTTGACCATCTTACAATTTATTCCTGTAATTACGATGACATTCGCAATTCTGGGCATTCATTCAATTATTATGTCAATCAATAAATCTATTCTGCTCTTAACTCATCAATTGCTGTCAAGAATTGTGAATCTCAACTTAGTTAAAGGAATAAATTGGTAGATGGTCAACATGAAATTTTGAATATGGACTTTAGTCATTTGTTTGTCATATGCTCTGTAACTACATTGAGCTTCATAAATCAGTATATAAAAGGTGAAATATAATTCAAAAAATAATATTTAAACACACACACACACACACATTTATATATATATATATATATATATATATTAATTTTATTTATACAAACATTAATGGCTACATATGTGCATACATGTTTCTGTAATCACCCACGTTGGGGGATTACGTCTTCAGGCCAAGAATTCTTGGCCTTAGGACGTAATCCCCCAACGTGGGTGATTACAGAAACATGTATGCACATATGTAGCCATTAATGTTTGTATAAATAAAATTAATATACCTGCTCTGTTCACTCATTGAGCACTATTTTGGTAGACACATGTTGTTTCATTGGATGTACTTCTAGGAAACTAAACTCTACTGGCTATATATATATATATATATATATATATATATATATATATATATATATATATATGTATGTATGTATGTATGTATGTATGTATGTGTATGTACTAGCATGCGTGCCCGACGTTGCCCGGGTGTTTGGAGTTGTGTGTTGAGCAAAAAAAAAAAGTGGTAGTAGGAAGGCGGGCTCGAACGAAAGAGGAAAAGAACGGAAGTGACGTAGGTTTAAATTAAGACTAGGCAATCGAAAAGAGGGGATGACTTTCGAAAATATCGGTGAAAAAAACGACCCCCTCCCCGCAGAAAAGTGCCCAGTTAAGGGTGAAGAAATTTATGTTTTTAGCCGATTTTTCGATATTTGTCGTCTGAAGAGTCCAGCTTCAAAACGATACTGATCTTGTAAAATTCGTCGCCTCTGTCGAAGGTTTTAGGAAGACATGCAAACATACATTTATATATTAGTAGCTCAAATTTTAGACCCAAACCGATTAAAAAGCTTGCCCTATCTCTGAATACCTTTTATGTAAAATTTCAAATGTTTAGACCAGAAAGTGTCTGAGTAATTTGGTAGAGACTGTAGTGGTTAATTTAAAAAAAAAATATTTGACTCCTATTATGACCCCTTAACATTTATTGTTTTGGGATCAAATCAAATTATTAAGTTAGATCCATGTCCAAAAAACCTATATCTAAAATTTCAAGTGTTTAGACCCAACATTGGCGGAGGAGTTTGAGAGAGTTCTCAAAAGTCAAATTGTTGAACTTTGACCCCTTAACAGCCAAATTTCTGGCCGAAATCGGATTACAAAGATTTTCCCAAATCTCAATACCCTGTGTATCAAATTTCGAGTCTGTAGACTGAAAATTGACAGAGTTATTGCGTAGGGAAACGTACACAGACAGACAGACAGTCACACACACACATACACTTTTACTTATATATATATATATATATATATATATATATATATATATATATATATATATATATATATATTTTATAAAGAAATTAATTTTAAACTATTTTAGCAATTACGGTGAAATGGTTAGCATTGCAAGCTTATCTCGCAACTTTAGAATATTATTTAGTCGTCTGCCTTTTTTTTTGTTTTTAAATGGCTACGCGAGAACGCCTCCTTTTGCTTACGTATAAGGTTTCTTTTTAATAGTCAGGAAAAAACTACTCAATCAATTTACATGTTTTTTTTTTAATGTAAAATATTCGTTCCGTGACGGGTGGCTATATCGTAAAAAAAAAAAAATCCTGTCTTTTAAATGTTTGTTTTTTTAATAAGGTTAAATTCTGGACTTGTACCAACATTTTTTAAATGTCTCTGCACAGAAAGATTTATGCTTCACTGACTGAGGACAGGTAAGGTGAATTATAGGGTTAGAACACATACTACAGTTTGCTGTAGAAACTCATTCGGAAATCTATAACTATAAAAGCGAAAATATTTGTGTGTGTGTGTGTGTGTGTTTTCGTGTATGTCCAAGAAAGGCTTTTTTCCGAGAACCGATCGGTCGCCTCACAACTTCTTTAAACTTTTTATATCGCGCCTAAATGATAATACCTACGAGTTAACAACTGGTGTCGCCTATCTATTTAATTTGTCGGAATTTGAAAAAATAAATATTCAACAATTTTCGATCGCCGCATGTGCATTAAGCTTTTTCGTATAAAAAAAAAGAAGCGAACAGACTCGCGGTAAATAAAACACTGTCCCGCACTCAAAGTTGAGGTCATTAACTCGTCAAAAAACGGGCACCTGCCAAGTCGCACGTTTTCTTTTTTTTTTCACACTTTACTATTTTCCAACTGCGCGTCAAGGCTTCGTTTTTTTTTGTTCTTTTTTTTTATGCTTTACCCAAAAACATACACACCTACAAACACCCGGGCAACGCCGGTACCCCCGCGCTAGTATGTAATAAAACACAGTTTGTAGTTGTGAGAACGGACGAACTGCTTGGATGTTTGTGTGGATCG
>NC_136527.1:107955311-108017811 GCF_053919585.1 Euprymna scolopes | reverse complement strand
TTGCCACAGGTATGCAACA
The DNA here is from genome assembly GCF_053919585.1 of Euprymna scolopes. Lineage (NCBI taxonomy): Eukaryota > Metazoa > Mollusca > Cephalopoda > Sepiida > Sepiolidae > Euprymna > Euprymna scolopes. Next base: position 108,017,792 of record NC_136527.1, on the reverse strand, counting down.
ATGTTGACACAGGGAGGCGTGGTTGGAGATTGTGCAACTCTTGCCACACAAATTTCATGCGCATTTGGTATCCATAGTCTGTCAAGACTGGAGGAAGCCACACACAAAGGCAGACACAAAAACATATCACACAGGTTTCAAGTTATCTGAGAAATATAATTAAGTATTTATTTTTTACAAGAAAATAGAAAGATATGGTTACGAAATCAATTTACAAATAATAACTTTCACAGTTAAAACTAGCTAACCTTAACTAGTGCTGAGAAAGAGGGGATACCCTCCTCGTCCTCTCGTTTACAGAAAGAGAAAATAACACGTGTTCACCCCATACTGTCCGGACGAAAAAAGGAATCGAGAATAGAAAGGGATTTGTGGGATTGCATTCTGGTTGCTTATTTATCCTTTGCCTACGGCCAAATCACCTCCTGGCCATGCAAGGGGGGGGGGTTAACAACCACTACAACCGGGCACTAAGATAAAGTGCCAGAATCTGGACAAATTAAAATATCATATTTAAGCGTATTTCAAGATCGGTCACAGCCAGGCGCTCTCCTCCTCCTCCTCCTCCGCTGCTGCTGCTGCTCCTAATAATAATAATAATAAAACTCCAAGACAAATGTCTTCTGGGGGTCCTACACACCCAATGAAGTAGTCACCAAGCCACTGCATTCTCCTAAGTGCATGGTGTGGGCTGCAATCTCGGCCAGAGGCATCATCGGACCAATCTTCATCGAAGAATCTGGCGCAGCAGTGACAGTCACCAAGAAGCGGTATGTGGAGCTCCTCAAAACCTTCAAGAGTGAGCTCCAGACCATCTACCCGCCGCTCATGAGCAAATTCTGGTTCCAGCAGGACAAAGCAAGTATATATCCGAACTACAAGTTCCAGTCGGTCATATAGAAGTAAAACACAAATAGAACACTACACGGAATCAAGAGAATTGAAACTGTATAATTGTAAGTTACCCCCCCCCCAAATAAAAAATGTAACGTAATCAACTGATACCATACCAAATTATCGAGGGCGGTCAAGGAGGATGGAAAGCTTGAGGAAAGAAAGCACTTACTAGACCTCCAATGAATGAGTGCGATAAGGATTGATTTCCAACGAAAAATCAGTGGTAAGCGGCTGTTGTGATAATGCAAATTAATTTGCAAATGTTATCAAAAGAGGTGGAGATTACTGGAAATCTGGGGAGAATCATTGTCCGGGGAACACCACAGGCTGTTCTCAAAACGAAAATCTTTTATGGTAGCCTACTTGAAAAACCCTAGTGAGCAATAATAATAATAATAATAATAATAATAATAATAATAATAATAATAATAATAAAAATCCTGTCAAATCGTAGACTTTTCTGTCCCAGCTGACCACAGGGTGAGTATGAAAGAAAAGGAGAAAACGAAGCAAATACACAGAGCTAGCCAGAGAGTTAAAAGGGATTTGGATGATGAAGAAAATCAAAATAGTACCGATAATAGTAGGAGCACTAGGAACAATTCCGAAAAACTTTGAAAAAAGAATGGCAGAAATTGGAATCAGAGGAATAGCTGCAAAATTACAACAACTAACGATAATGAAAACGGCTGAAATATTAAGGAAAACCCTTGAATGCGGAGAATAACACAAGACAATATAACAAAGAAGCGTTACAGGGAATGAAGAACGCCGAAGCTACAGATCTACACCCCCACATCACGCATCCCCCCATTGTCTCATCACCGCCCCTCCCCCCAATAGAAAAGTGATACCAAAGAGCCGAGAAGGGTCAAGGAGGATGGAAAGACCGAGGAGAGAGCGCTGGCTAGACCTCCGCTGGACAAGCGCAAAGAGAACTGGGATCGTGGGGAGGCTTACTGCCACTAAAATTCCAGTAGAAACCAATGGCCACTACCAGCGAGAAATCAATGGTATGAAGCTGTTGCGATGACGCAGATTTATCTGCAAATGCTATCGAAGGAGGTGGAGAGAGCTGGACGTCTGGGGAGACTTGTTGTCACTCAGCTTCCAGAGAACACCACAGGTCTCCAAACCGATCGTTTGTTGACTTGTGAGCCAATAATAATAATAATAATAATAATAATAATAATAATAATAATAATGATGATGATGATGATGATGATGATGATGATGATGATGATGATGATGATGAAAAAAAAAGTAAAGAAGAGGAAGTAGGAGACGATAGGGTTTGGACGATTAATCAGAATCGGGAATCGGAAAAATCGAAAGATTTGAGGGTATCGGAGTCAGTATCGGAGTCAGTATCGGAATCGGAAAAATTGATGCCTATTTTTTCGATGCCAAAACGATTCTTTTAATTGTCTTTTTTTATCTGATTTTTTTTTAAAGTAAAATCTTCCATTGCTGGTATGTCAGAAATAACACGATGATACAGGACCACTGACTGGTCTTGACCATAATGAGACAAGGTCGGTGATTGGCCACTACAGGGCCTTCCCGCCTTACCCCCTTTTTCTTCAGCGGGAAAATAAAAAAAAAACAGGATAACGATTTTCCAGGGTGAGAACTGTCGAGAAGAAAAAAAGGAAGACACCGGACTAATGGCTCTGGTAGTCGTAATTCACGACAGGATTGATAGAAACTGTTGGAATTTTTTTTGTACCAATAATGGTGCATCCCCCCGTGTTTACATTTATTATTGTTTATCTGGTTCTTATATATGATTTTTTTGTATTTTGTATCCATTATGATTTTTAGTTTCGTATATTTTCGGTTTGTATGAAACTCCCTTTAATTTGGAGAAAGGAGAAATGCTAGCTCTGTAATGACGTCACGAGCTCAGCGCGTATTTCGTTCTCTTTTGAAATTCTGCTGTCGTGGAGAGTGAACGTGTTCATTGCCAGGCGCTGAAAATGAAATTTTGACGAGCCCTCCTTCAAAGAAGTAAACCCGGCAAGAAATTAATACCCGGCTGTGATGAGACAGGCTTCTGGAAACTATTTACGTGACTACGGTTCTGCATGTATTTATTTTACAAGAAGTGGAATTTAAAGAAAATACCTTTTACGTGACAAGGTATTATGGAATTTCCTATCTGGACAAGCGACGAGGTCTTGCTCCTGTAATACATGTGTGTGTACGGTGTGTGTACGCTCCTAAAATTAATTTCATATGCGAGTGTGATTAGGAGATACTACTATTTTGTACATTATTGTTGTATTCGTTAATGGATACACACAACTTCTTTATAAGAACCAGCAGTGTTGATATTTTTTCATTACATGTTACTTTTTTCATGTGCTACCTTGGCGTTTAAGTTTAATGCCCGCAAAGGGAAAAATTTGCAACTTATTGTAAATAAAGTTTCTTCTTCGTTCCAAAGCAAGACATTTATATTTTATTCTTTACCCCCCCCCCTTTTGTTTCATGCTTTTTTTTTTCAGCTTAGTTACTTTAGCGTCGAATTTATCTGGAAGCAAGATAAATTCCGACAAACCATCTAAGTATCCCAGGGTTTAAATATGAACTATATCAAATTAATCTCAACAAGGGAGTAAAGACAGCAAAATAAGACGACCCGACTAATTTTGCAACAGAACTTCTAACGTCAACAACGGCCATCGGTAAGTTTCTATTCATTGCCTTATTTCTGACATCGCCCCCCCTTCAGGCTATGAGAGATATTTCTCACAGGTAATAATGATAAAATAATAAATATTTATTGATTTAAAAATATCAGTAAAGCTAAAATCGATAGATCATAATCCTCCGCCACTCGTGTATTTTGACGTTTATCGTGTTTTTTTTTTTTTTTTTTTTTTTTTTTTTTACGAAAATCGAGGGAAATAACAATCTTATAGTTAAATAATTAGAGATTTACAAAGAATCGGAATCGGTAATTGTATTGGAATCGGGAATTTATCACGGAATCGGTAATTCTATCGGAATCGGCAAAAATATTGGAATCGTCCCATCATTAGTAGTAGACGAAAAGAGGAGGAAAAAAACGGGGGAAAAAAGAAAAAAAAATCGTAGAGGAAAATAAAGTAAAATGAAGAATGATAGGCAGACGATGAATGGTAAGAAAGAAATTGGAGAAAAATACGAAGTAGGAGAAAAGAAAAGAGACAATAGAAGAAGAAGAAGAAGAAGAAGAAGAAGAAGAAGAAGAAGAAGATTGGATTGATAGAAACTGTTGGAATTTTTTTTGTACCAATAATGGTGCATCCCCCCGTGTTTACATTTATTATTGTTTATCTGGTTCTTATATATGATTTTTTTGTATTTTGTATCCATTATGATTTTTAGTTTCGTATATTTTCGGTTTGTATGAAACTCCCTTTAATTTGGAGAAAGGAGAAATGCTAGCTCTGTAATGACGTCACGAGCTCAGCGCGTATTTCGTTCTCTTTTGAAATTCTGCTGTCGTGGAGAGTGAACGTGTTCATTGCCAGGCGCTGAAAATGGAATTTTGACGAGCCCTCCTTCAAAGAAGTAAACCCGGCAAGAAATTAATACCCGGCTGTGATGAGACAGGCTTCTGGAAACTATTTACATGACTACGGTTCTGCATGTATTTATTTTACAAGGAGTGGAATTTAAAGAAAATACCTTTTACATGACAAGGTATTATGGAATTCCCTATCCGGACAAGCGACGAGGTCTTGCTCCTGTAATACATGTATGTGTACGGTGTGTGTACGCTCCTAAAATTAATTTCATATGCGAGTGTGATTAGGAGATACTACTATTTTGTACATTATTGTTGTATTCGTTAATGGATACACACAACTTCTTCAACCAGCAGTGTTGTTATTTTTTCATTACATGTTACTTTTTTCATGTGCTACCTTGGCGTTTAAGTTTAATGCCCGCAAAGGGAAAAATTTGCAACTTATTGTAAATAAAGTTTCTTCTTCGTTCCAAAGCAAGACATTTATATTTTATTCTTTACCCCCCCCCCCTTTTGTTTCATGCTTTTTTTTTCAGCTTAGTTACTTTAGCGTCGAATTTATCTGGAAGCAAGATAAATTCCGACAAACCATCTAAGTATCCCAGGGTTTAAATATGAACTATACCAACTTAATCTCAACAAGGGAGTAAAGACAGCAAAATAAGACGACCCGACTAATTTTGCAACAGAACTTCTAACGTCAACAACGGCCATCGGTAAGTTTCTATTCATTGCCTTATTTCTGACATCGCCCCCCCTTCAGGCTATGAGAGATATTTCTCACAGGTAATAATGATAAAATAATAAATATTTATTGATTTTAAAATATCAGTAAAGCTAAAATCGATAGATCATAATCTTCCTCCACTAGTGTATTTTGACGTTTATCGTGTTTTTTTTTTTTTGTTTTTTTTTTACGAAAATCGAGGAAAATAACAATCTTATAGTTAAATAATTAGAGATTTACAAAGAATCGGAATCGGAATCGGTAATTGTGTTGGAATCGGGAATTTATTACGGAATCGGTAATTCTATCGGAATCGGCAAAAATATTGGAATCGTCCCATCATTAGTAGTAGACGAAAAGAGGAGGAAAAAAAACGGGGGAAAAAAGAAAAAAAAATCGTAGAGGAAAATAAAGTAAAATGAAGAATGATAGGCAGACGATGAATGGTAAGAAAGAAATTGGAGAAAAATACGAAGTAGGAGAAAAGAAAAGAGACAATAGAAGAAGAAGAAGAAGAAGAAGAATGCAAGTGATGAAAAAAAATAATGGATAAAAAAGACATTGAAAAGAAACAACAACAACAACAAAAAAAAAGAAACAAAAAAAATCCCAACAAAAAAAACACAAAAAAAATAATGGAGGGAACGAATGCGTAAGTTACGAGTCGGAGAGGAAGAAAGCGAGGGGTTAGGATAAAGAAGGAGAAAAAGGAGGAGGAGGAGGAGGAGGGGTTTGGAAGACGAAAAGAGAAAAAAAGATGAACGAATGGAGGGGGGAGGGGGAGGGGAGAGAAGTGGTAGTGGTAGCGGTTTCAGTGACGTCACAACTGCTCGGCAGAAGATATTGGAAACGTCGTCCGTCTATCTTTCGCAATTTCTCACGGCGTTATCCAAACACGGTGTTACACGTCACACGCACGCGCGCACACACACACACACACACGCACGCGCGCACACACACACACACACACACACACACACACACACACACACACACACGCACACATCCCCCTCCCCGTCTCTATTTCTTTGTATTGGTGCTGTCGATAAGCCAAATATTCGGTTGGTTTATCGCTGCATGATTACATTGTAACATTTAAATTAATTTTTTTTCTTTTCTTTCTTTTTTTTTTTAATATAAATTAGTATTTTCTTACTGAATGCGCCTAATCAATCCCCAGGGACCTGTCCCCCAACAAATTTGATATATCTCTCTACTGATATATGAACTAGCAGGGAGACCCGACGTTGCCCGGGAAACGACTTCAGATAAACAAATATTCCACCACTTTTCAATACTTTTATTGTCGTTTAAAATCGGTGAAAAATGGCTCCATTTTTTTTTTTTCGATGATGGGTCGAGGACATACCACGATGCACCGGGAGGAAGCTTCACATACCTCCCCACAGCGACTTGCTCCATAATCAGGGCTATGACAACAGCATATTCTTTTCATTGTTTTGACTCTCGAGTATATATATCCGACACAGTCAGACACAGTTAATCAACCGAGAACCACCTTGCCCTATATAAAAAGCATATGAGATATCAATAGATACGCACTCGAGAGTAAAAAATAAGGAAAATAATATGCTGTTGTCATAGCCCTATCCATAATACATTATAGTCTATATTTCAATGTAGCGAACCTACGGTTTCTTTTATAAAAATCATTTTTATATAATAGTTTGAATTAAAGTTTAAAATGCTAACGTCAGGTATCATGGTTCAATTGTGCTCTAAACGGAAACATTCATTTCAATAAACCTACTATTGATTTTATACACCCAGCCATTTCGGAGTCCATAGAAAACTTTCTCTTTCTCGCTCACACACACACAGACAAAGTGACTTTTATATATAACTAGCGATACCACTTTGTGTATGTGTAAGTTCGTTCTCTATGGACCTCAAAACGACTGGGCAATTTTGTGTTGTTGTTGTTGTTGTTTTTCAATTCCCACGAACCTATTTTATGTGCCAGGGAGTGTTCTTTGGTAGGTTTTGTATCGGAATGCCTCCGATAAGTATCGAACATCGATAACCGAAAAAACAAGACGAAACAGATTGAACAGTTCGATTTTGACCTAAAATTAACACTAATGCAGCTTAACAACACAATTGCATTTGTATTGTTTTATCACCGCACAAGCAGAAGAGTCAGGGGCATAAAATCAGCAACAAGTTCTTCGAGAAGAAAAGAGCGCGTTCGAAATCAATGTTCTTATTTAGAACACAATTGAATCATGATGTTGACTTTTTCATTTTAGATTTCAATTCAAGCCATTAGATAAAAAATAATTTTATAAATTCAACAGTAGGTTCTCTACAGTGCAATGCAGAATAAATTTAAGTAAAAGACGGTAACACGCTTTTAGAAGACATTTATTTTGAATAAAACGTAAATGAGAAATCATTTTTATTTACTTTTTTGTTGTTGTTGTAAGTCCAATATTTCGCTAAAAATAGCTTCATTACGGACCGACTTTCTTACCCTGATGAAGCTATTTTTAGCGAAATATTGGACTTACAACAACAACAACAACAGCAACAACGTAAATAAAAATTATTTCATCATTATTTCCGACACTTTAAAGGTTTCAAATTTCTCATTTAAACTTTGTTTGCCCAGCTTGGGTCCTTGTACCGGAAAAATATCCAGTAAATAAAACGTTTAGTAAATCGTTATTTTTGCATTTTTTTTTTCATTTCCATACACCAAACATGGATATAAATATCACTAAAACATCACTGGGTCATAAGCTTCATTTCGGTACCTTACTTGCCTGGGTGGGTTGCCTTTAGGCTGAGATAAACCGCACCACACACACACAGACACACACAAACAGACAGTAAATCGAACTTACTAAGGGAGATAATAACTTCCGGTGAATACCGGAAAAATATCCAGTAAATAAAACGTTGTTTAGTAAATCGTTTTTTTTTTTTTTTTTTTGCATTTTTTGCATTTCTTTTTTTTTGGGGGGTGTTTTTTTTTTCCATACGCCAAACATGGATATAAATATCACTAAAACATCCGCTGGGTCATAAGCTTCATTTTGGTACCTTACTTGCCTGGGTGGGTTGCCTTTAGGCTGAGATAAACCGCATCACACACCCACAGAGTACGAAAATTTATAAGATTAGAGAAAAAAATCCTTCTTGTGTTGACACAAAAAATTTATGTGCTGGGATGCTAAAAGGTTTAATTTTTATGGAGCAATTCTGGTTTCTGATTGGCTGATAGCAGAATGTGAATTAATTTGATTCGTCACTTCCTATCAGCAGCGTTTATAAATAGAATCTCTGAACTTTAAGAGAGTATATCTTCATTAAACATCAAAAAAATATTGCAACAGTGGACTAGTCAACGGAATGGGTTCCAGACTAGAACAGTCAATCAATCGATTTGATTGAAACCTGTGCAACGTAACAATTTCGATGACAATAAACACCTGAAAGTGTAAAATATTTGTTGATTCTCCTTCAGTTGGATAAGAAATCGACTTACCCTATTTTCTTTGCATTTTGATTCTTAGCAGCTTTTTATAGGCTAAAATGCCGAATCGAATTTGTTCCAGACGTCAAATATCTTACCTATATCAAGTTTCAAGTGTTTAATCGTTCCTCAGACAGACAGACAGAACCAATCATACATACTTATATGTGTGTTTGTGCGTGTATGTATGGAACGATTCCACATCTTTTTCCCCGATAACGATACTGTTACCGATACTTTTCTTAAATCCCGATATATATATATATATATATATATATATATATATATATATATATATATATATATATATATATATATATACTAGCAAAAGTACCCGTCGTTGACTGGGTTCAAAAACAGCCTACAGAAAATGGACTCTGATGTATGAAAGTATGATAGGTTATGAAAAGGAAGGGTTGTAAAGAGATAGCTTCGAATTTGGGGGTATCAAAACCAAAGCAAAATATGATGAAAGTTTAAATAAAATAGATAACCCCCATAATTTATTATACCATACTTGTTCACACTGAAACACTTATCACTATATTCTGTGGATCTATATTAAAAAAAAAAACCTTGTTAAACTTTGTGACATATTTCCATTCTATGGAGGTCAGGTGCGAACGAACACACCATAATTTTATTATACCATATTTCTTCAAACCGAAACATAATTATCAAAGTATACTTACGTAGATAGATATGAAAAGTCTTTATTAAAGTGTGTGCCTATTTCCATTCTATGGAGGCCAGGCGCGAACGCAGACCCCACAATTTTATTATACCATCCCTATTTAAGTTAAAACATACTTATCAAAGTATTCTCATGTACATCTATATCAAAAACACTTCTAAACGTTTTTGTTTTTAATTTTTTATTTCCATACTTTGTGGACCAGGCGCGAACGCAGACCCCACAATTTTAATGAACCACCGTTCTGCCAGATCAAACATACCCATTCCTGTGTCTCGATACACCTTCTATCATTATATGTGATCAGTTTTTTTTACATAGTCAACCATATAGGAGCCTAATCGTGACCACACATACACAGCTTTATATATATATATATATATATATATATATATAACTTTTATGCGTAGATCATCGTATAACGATTTGATCACTGTCTGCCTGACGTAATGAACATTTAAATTAAAATGTTTAAAATTCAACGCTATTTCACACGGTTAATAGTAGCCGAATGGATACGGCCTCCGCTAATCGAGCCAGAGATGTCTCGTGTCGCGGGGTTCGAATCGTTCGACTGGTAGTAATCGTGACACCCTGCACTGAAGAATCCCGAAAGGATGAAACACTAGTGTCTGTAGGTAATTAATTATTATAGTAAAAAAATAATTATATATATATATATATATATATATATATATATATATATATATATATATATATATATATATATATATATAAACAGAAATCCAGCAGAATACTCAATTATAAAGAAAGTTTAGATGAGACAAGTAATCGGTACCGTCAGTTGCAAACCTGATAATTAGGGACCGTTTTAGATATCAAGCTCTCTTCAGCCAATACTCATCAGATGAGTACTGGCTGAAGAGAGATTGATATGTATATATATATATATATATATATATATATATATATATGTAACTACTTCATTTACTCACATAAATTAATATACGAAAGTATAGATTTATGCGTAAAGTTTAAGTATTTACTTCGGAAGTGCTCAATACGTAGGTAGAGCTAGTTATATTTTATAAATTACTATATATATATATATATATATATATATATACAGAGAGAGAGAGACAGAGAGAGAAAGAAAGAAAGAAAGAGAGAGAGAGAGAGAGAGAAAGAGAGAGATTGATATCCTAGAAACCCAGAGTGGATGAAACGCGGAATATTCAGTGTAGCTTAATTGCCATATATATTTTATAAATTACTAACTAGCTCTACCTACGTATTGAGCACTGTTGAAGTAAATACTTAAAGTTTATACATAAATTTATACTTTCGTATATTAATTTATGTGAGTACATGAAGTAGTTATATATATATATATATATATATATATATATATATATATGTATATATATATATATATATATATATATATATATATATATATATATATATATATATACTAGTTGCCACAGTCGAACCAACGTTGCAAGCCTTGGATTTCCGGTTTGTTTGCTTTCTTGGATCTTGTTGGCTGCGACGTTAGTCCGGCTGTAAAAATAATTATATACTCTCTCACACTTTCTAAACATTATATATATATATATATATATATATATATATATATATATATATATATATATATATATATATATATATATCGGGACTTAAGAAAAGAATCGGTAACAGTATCAGTATGGGGAAAAATATATGGAATCGTTTCATATAGCCATACGCACACATACACCCACACACTGATATTTTTTGTTGGCAACATCGGATGGAAATCACAGCTGACGAGTTGATGAGAAAGAAAATTTTTATGAAAACATAAAATCATAGAATTGTTATCCCATTAACGAAATATGAAATAAACCAGACATATAAAAGAGAAAATGTCAGTCTTTGAATTTCAACCACTTAGTACAATATCTGCTCTGCACCTTTAAAATAGATACATTTAGCTTCACTTTGAGGGTGATTCAGTTTTTATTATAATAGTCTTAACCCGTTAAATTAAAATTGAAAATTTAAAAAATAAGCATTCAATATATATATATTTATATATATATATATATATATATATATATAAGGTCTTAGGAGGTTTATAATGTTAAAAACCATATAAAAAATGATTAATATATAAAATATTGTAGTCCCTCGTTGAAAAGTTAATTTATTTTGTCAATAATCCATTTAATCTCCTCCAATCGCTGAATCAATTTGCTTTTTCGAATTCACAATAATCCTAGGTTTTAAGGGATCATCAGTTGTTTACATAAAATTGTATATATATATATATATATATATATATATATATATATATATATATATATATATATAACCGAGTCGTAGAAATTTCAAGGTTAGTATTTTGGGGCGCATTAATTCACTGGGAGAGATTAACCCCAGTCTTTGTTAAGATATGCATCTAGGAGAAGGAAACACTGATGTAAAAACCTGCGGTTTACTGTATGCTCTGTCCTGTGGCAGTTATCTGCACCGACAAAGGTTTACAGCATTATCAAAAAGGGTGTTTGGTTCTACACAAAGCCTTCACCACTATAAACAAATCATCTGTTTGGATTTCAGAGCAACTTAGTTGTTGTGGCGGAACCTCATACGTCGAAATCGACGGAAGAGTCTATCATATATATATATATATATGTATATATATATATATATATATATATAGAGAGAGAGAGAGAGAGAGAGAGAGAGACAGATATCTACATATATATATTGTAAGGATATAGATGGAGAGGGGGAAAGAAACGAAAGAAAAAAGTAATAAATAAATAAAGACGACCCTCTTCTCCCTTCTCCAAATCAAACGTAGATCAAGCATCCCCTCTCTCACATACGACATCGCTAACAACAAAAATCCTACCAAGTAACCCCCTTCCTCACACACAACAGAACTAGCAACAAGAACTCCACCACCACCTTTACACCCTGCCTTTTTCTTCCCCTTCGTTCACCCCTCTCTCACTCTCACTGTGTATAACTCGATGCGACAGAAAGTAGTAGCAGCGAAAAAGAAAGAGGAAGGGAGAGGAGGAAAAATCTCTAAGTGTGAGAAACGATAAAAAAACGGCCTTTCTTTTGGGGCCGACACCATGAGGGAGCAGATGGAAAAATTCTTCGAGCCGCCATGCCAAAAAGGAATGGAACGAATCAGTGACCAGATATGATGAACGAACCATCTCCTTACTGTTCCTAGGATAAGATGACGGAGTTTATTTTTCTGTATAACTCAAACCCCCATGAAAAGAAACTTAATAATCAACCACCAGCAAAAAATAAATAAATCGACGTGAAAATGATACCCACGTGGAACGATGTGAAATGACGCCCATCGCATGCAAGTTTGGGGTCGATGACATAATGTCGATTGATTGGAAAAAGCTTACCGAACGCAATGTATCTGTGTTCACGGACTTTTAAAAATAAAAATAAAAATAAAAATCACAAAAGGAAGAAGCTACGCTGGCCATGCGACATATTCTATTGGCAGTTAAGTACCCCATTTCTAATACTCCGGCTCCCAAATCACCCCCGCCTCCATCCATATTTATTTATTTATTTATTGTTATTCCAGAACATTCGTGCCAAGTTGTTTTCAGTTTATCCTTTATTTATTTGATTCCATTATTTTGTTGCTTAATTTCTCGTTTGCTCGACCTCATCCGAACCCATTAAGGCGTTACATTAAATTTCAATCATATGTTTATTAAAGCCCTTATGATGCTTTATCCACGTGTTGTCATTCTTGCTTTACGTTTGAATTGTTCAAGGTAAAATGAGTTATTCATGAATCTCAGACAACGTGTCATTCTGGGGCGCAAATCCCACCCGACGCACTTCAGATATTCTTCTTTTATTTTTATTCTGTGCTACGAGAACGTAGGGTGAAGCGCCATTTTAGACTCAAAGATTCTAATCAGGGGTGATCATCCAGACTTAGCTTCTCCCAATCTGTAACAATAAATATATATATATATATATATATATATATATATATATATATATATATATACATATATATATATATATATCAATTTTCGATGTTTCAGTCACATCGATTGGTTGACTGCTCTAGTCGCGAACCCACTGTATAGTAAACTATTGCAATATTATTTATGTTTAATAGGGGTATGCTTCCTCAAAGTTGGGAGATTCTACATATAAACGCTGCTGATAGGAACTGAAACAATTTTGAGAAAAACTAAAAAAAAAAGAGAAGAATATTCGGATATTGGAGAAGGTAAAAAAGAAAATAGTGAAACAGAAACATTCCATACCTTCTAATAACAGTTGTCTCAATATATATATATATATATATATATATATATATATATATATATTTAAATAAGGGAGTAGTCACCAACAATGTGTATTTTTTAACATTATTTTATTATTCCGTGTCTTGGTTTTGGACACGGAATAATAAAATAATGTTAAAAAACACACATTGTTGGTGACTACTCCCTTATTTAAATATACATCTTTCTTTCGTTGGAATTTCTTAACCCATTTTATATATATATATATATATATATATATATATATATATATATATGTATGTATATATATACATATGTATGTATGTATATATATACATATGTATGTATGTATATATATATACATATGTATGTATGTATATATATACATATGTATGTATATATATACGTATATATGTATGTATGTATATATATGTATGTATATATATCTATGTATGTATATATATATATATATATATATATATATATATATATAAAGAGAAAGAAAATTAAAATTGTAAGTTGAATGTTACAATCAAAATTTATTGTTCGACTGAACACTCCAATAAATAATTTACAAAGTCCTTATTTTGCGGAGTTTCAAAGAATGCTATTCTTGCTATTCTTCTTATCAGGGGACAGAAAGAAATCAGCAAATTATATTTGTAGCAATGCTAGGATTTGCTAGTTAAGGCATTAAATAAAACCGCAATTTATTGTAGTCATAAATTGCCAAGAAAAACAATGAAAAAATGTTGGATATGCAAAAAGATATAAAAGCAAACCACGCATAATATTTCAGCTTGCATGAAGGCGAAAACAGTTCATTTGAGAGAATGGAGTCCAAAATTAAGATATTGATTGTTAATTTCAACTTACAGTTTTAATTTTCTTGCTCTTATAATAAGCTCTACTCTCTGTTGCGTATTGAGCTTTTTTATTCGGTCGGGATTAAATTATCTATATATAAATACTGGTATTTATATTAGATTGAAGTTTACCATTGCGTATGTCAGGTAAACACTACATCCTTTGAATTCCATTACTATATATATATATATATATATATATATATATATATATATATATATATGTATATATATATATACAACTACTTAATTTACTCACATAAAATTAATATACGAAAGTATAGATTTATGCGTAAACTTTAAGAATTTACTTCAAAAGTGCTCAATACGTAGGTAGAGCTAGTTAGTAATTTATAAAATATATATGGCGATTAAGCTACACTGAATATTCCGCGTTTCATCCACTCTAGGATTCGTCAGGCTTATGCGCATAAGCCTGACGAATCCTAGAGTGGATGAAACGCCGAATATTCAGTGTAGCTTAATCGCCATATACATTTTATAAATTACTATATATATATATATATATATATATATATATATATAAACACATATATATATATATATATATATAAAATATAAAAAAATAAAAATTATAACACGGAAATTACATAATTGTCGATGCAATAATTTATTTCAACCTTATGGTATTTTCAAGCATCTAAATCTGACAATTACATTTTTGATACTGAAAAAGAAAAGAAAAATCGTGCTTCGACCCTCAAAAAACCAAAGGTGGTGGTAGTAGCAATCCACTTAATACATTTATAGAGAGGGTGGTAGGGATTTAAAAAAAAAAAAAAATTTAATTTTTAAATCCCTACCACCCTCTCTATAAATGTATTAAGTTGATTGCTACTACCACCACCTTTGGTTTTTTGAGGGTCGAAGCACGATTTTTCTTTTCTTTTTCAGTATCAAAAATGTAATTGTCAGATTTAGATGCTTGAAAATACCATAAGGTTGAAATAAATTATTGCATCGACAATTATGTAATTTCCGTGTTATAATTTTTATCTTATTGCTCTGTTTACCACATTGAGCTCTCATACCCGGATTTCCTCTGGATTTATTCCATTATAACACTATATATATATATATATATATATATATATATATATATATATATATATATATATATAGGAAATTTATTACTGTGAGTCCAGAATGAGTTTACATATTGTTTCAGCTGGAGGAAAATCCTCAAAAAGAAGAGGAAATGTCCGACTAGCATTGTCAGAATTCATAGATGGACTAAGTTACTTATATATTCCCCAACTAAATGTATGTATACCCTTATTAAATAAATTACTTCTAAGGAAAATTAGATCATATGGTATCACTGGAAGAATACATAATGTAATTAAATCCTTCTTAAGTAAGAGAAAAATCCAAATTGTCCTCAATGGTCCTACATCTAAACAATATGATATAAATCCGGGAGTACCTCAGAGGTCTATCCTTTTTTATTATTCCTGATATTCATAAATGACCTCCCCGATAAAATTGTTTCGGAGATGGGTATATTTGCTGATGACACCTCTCTCTATAACAGATATGAAGGGAAAACAAATGAACACATATCCAAGGAAATGGCAAAAACACTAGAGGATGATCTCCAATTTGTAGTGGAATGGGGACAAAAATGGATGGTCACATTCAATGCTGCTAAGACTAAGCTTTTTTCCTTCAATAACTACAAGAAACCTTCTCTACCACTAATAGCAATGGCCAAGAACACATTATCTGAAAGTACTTCTTTTAAATTTTTCGGCCTAACGTTTACAGGGAACATGAACTGGAATAGATACATTGAGAGCATTGCCAAGGCTGCTGCAAGGAAGGTGGGCTCTCTCTACTGTGCTAGAAAATTACTTACGCCTGAAAGTATCCTGTACCTCTATAAGGCCATCATTCGCCCATGTATGGAGTACTGCTCTCACATTTGGGCTGGTGTATCTGCTGCTTGTCTCTCACTCCTGGACAGGGTTCAAAAGAGAGTTGTCAACCTGATAGGTCCTGAACTGTCATCTAGGCTTCAGCCTCTGTCCCATCGACGAAATATTGCATCACTCTGCCTGTTCTACAAATACTTTAATGGTGAGTGCTCTGACGAACTGCAAGCACTTATGCCTTCGCGACGTGACTACCACCGACAAACCCGACAAGCAACTAAGTCCCACCTCTTTACAGTAGAGATCCCTAGGTGTAAGAAAGCCTTTTACTCCAATAGTTTCTTCCCCAGAACTGAAAGTCTTTGGAACTCCCTTACGGGATTCTGCTTTCACAACTGTACTGACATGCAGAAGTTCAAGTGCAATGTAAACAAGCATCTTGCTACTCATCTCCCTTCATAATGCCTCTGCAAATTATATCACCGATAGTAGGTCCCTACTTCAAAGCGGCACTGTGCCTTGTTTGGGGTGAAAATTTAATTTAAAAAAATGACTCATTGTATATTTTCCAATATATAGTTTTTGTCGACTTCATTTTCCACTCGAACTGTCTATCTATCTATCTATCTATCTATCTATCTATCTACATAATATATATGTATATATGTGTATACAATATGTACATATATATGTATATGTTAGCTGTATATATATGGCGTTGTCAGTTACAATGACGTCATATATGACGCCATAGTTGTAATAAAATCGGTCAACGTAGCTCATACGCACAGATCGTCGTATAATGATCACTTTCTGACTGACGTAAAAGCATTTAGTAAGAATAAATGTTTAATTTAAACTGCATTTCTCGCGGTTGACGGTAGCCGAATAGTTCAGGTCCTTGCTAAGGAATCCAGACATGACTTCTGTTGCCGGGGTTCGAATCTCTCGACTGGCGTTAATAGTGACACCCTGCACTGATGATTCCTGAAAGGATGAAACAGTAGTGTCTTTAGGTATTTAATATTTATTATATTATATTATATTAATATATATATATATATATATATATATATATATATATATATATGCTACTTCATTTAATTACTTAAATTAATATACGAAAGTATAGATTTATGCGTAAACTTTAAGTATTTATTTCAACAGTGCTCAATACCTAGGTAGAGCTAGGTAGTAAGTTATAAAATATATATGGCGATTAAGCTACACAGAATATTCCACATAAGTCTTATGAATCCTAGCGTGGATGAAACGTGAAATATTGTGTAGCTTAATCGCCATATATAAGCCTGATGACGAATCCTAGCGTGGACGAAACGCAGAATATTCTGTGTAACTTAATCGCCATATATATTTTATAACTTACTATAGTATATATGTAGTCGTATTCCTGTGTGTTAATTTTTCTGTGTTTGTTCAGAAAATAAGTCTTTTGTGACGTCATCTGCTATAACGTATTTTGTGAACAAACTAACGAACAGACGGGAACACCGCTGTATTATATATCTTCTATGACGTCATATTTGAAGTATATCTCTGGACAAACAGACAACAACAAAAAAAAACAAACAGACAGGCATCATATATTACGTATATTCTGAACAAATAAATAAACAACAAAACTAAACAAACATTGTGGGATCTTTCTATCGATCCGGTAAATATCTCACTGCTGATGCAATTCTCTATCTATATAAGAGCCAGGTACGTCCAAGGATGGAATATTGTTGCCACATCTGGGCAGGAGCTGCTAGAAAGGACTTGTCCTGCCTTGATAGAGTTCAAAATAGACTTCGTAGCCTCGTAGGAGATGTCCTTTTCTCTTCCTTGCAACCTCTATCTCACAGAAGAAATGTTGCGAGTTTGTCTCTGATGTATCGTTATTTTCATGGAAAGTGTTCGACTGAGCTTCAATCTATGGTTCCCCCTCGTCAAACTTTCACAAGAAACACTCGTCTAGCTGTAAACACTATCAATAATTCCCCCCACTCTTTATCTGTGCCTAAACCTAAACGTAGATTCCATGAACAAAGCTTCTTTCTTAGAACTGCACGCCTGTGGAATTGTCTTCCGTTTTCCTGCTTTCCGGCTGACTACAATATGGTTGTCTTCAAGTCTAACGTAAATAAGTTCTTGATAAGCTGTTCCATATAAGTTATCAAATTTACCAAATTTTCATTACTAATGATTGTCCAATTTCTACTGTATACTCTTTAACCCTTATCCTTGAGTGGCATCTTGGCCTTGATAATGTGGTGATGCCTATGTAAAAAAAATAAAAAATAAAAAAAACATACATTAATTCAGCTTTATTATTAGAAAAAAAATCAGAGAGAGAGAGAGAGAGAGAGATACAGACAGACAGACAGAGAAGGAGACAGAGAGAAGGCAAAATGAAAAACATGAATATATGCATCCCAGGACACTTGTCTCTCTAGACAAATGTCTTCCAGGGTAATTGTGTTTCTTTGATCTTTGTTTGATCTAAAAATACTTACATTTCTACAAGAATTACAAATCGATTTTTATTTTTAAATTCCTGAAACTCTGTCTACATCAGTCATTACATTTTTAGCAAAAATAAACTTTTTAATTATGTCGTAGTTTGCTTTAAGCATTGTGCCTATTTTGGTCCCCCCAAATTATCGGAGAGGGACCTATGTTTTCAGTGGCGTCCGTGCGCCTGTGCTTCCGTGCGTCCGTTAGTCCGGACGATTTGTAGATAACCGTCCACTAGTTTTTCCTGAAATCTTGCCACAAATTGTATTTCATTAAATAGATATACACAGTAAAAAAAAAAAAAAAATTTTGCGAAAATTCCTGTTGCGTCCCCAGGGGCTCAAAAGAGGTAAAAAAAAAAAATGTCCCCAAATGGCCAAAAATGACAGGTCTGCTCTATAACTTTTGATCCATCCATTAAATTTTTCTGAAACTTGGCCAAAATGTGGAGCCCATCGTTCCTAATATAAATCCAGTATGAGTGATCCTGAAAAATTCTGGTTCGCATTCGGGGACTTATAGTGCTAAAAAAGACTCTTTTTGTAGCTCTTTTTTCATATTTCTCAACAAAAACTTGGTATGTTTGACTATATGGTGGTTTTTCATGGTGGTCAACTCAAATATATATGTTTTAAGACCTGAAACTGCACCGTTTTTCATTTGCACGGCGTATCAAGGGACTCAAATGCGGTCCCAAATGCCCCCAAATGGCTAAAAATAACACATCTCACTCCGTAACGTTTGATCCATCCATTAGATTTTCCTGAAACTTGGCCAATATGTGGAGGCCATTGTACTTAATATAAATTCAGTATGGGTGACCCTGGAAAAAATCTGGTTCGCATCCCTCTGGGACTTTTAGGGCTAAAAAAAAACATGCATTTTTGGAGCTCTTTTTTCATATTACTCAAAAACTTGATATGTATGTCTATATAGTAGTTTTCCATTGTGCTGAATTCAAATATACACGTCGTAAGGCGTGAAACTGCATCGTTCGTCTATTTTCACTGGGATTCGGCGTTCCCAGGAGCTCAAAAGGGGGTCACAAATTTCCTAAAATAGCAAAAAATGACACTTTTTACCCCATAACTTTTGCCCTATCCATTAGATTTTTCTGAAACTTGGCGAAAATGTGAAGGCAACATTGCCCCTTCACACTTCTCACATTCATCATTTCATCACTATTTTTTTGTGGCGTCATCTCACAGGCAACACCAGAGGGGGATCACGCACGTGCGGCTTGTTTTATTTACTTTTAAGAGATCAAAGGGCTCCCTCCGCCGATATAACAGTTAATTTCCTTATGATTTGGATTTTATATATATATACTCATCTACATACAGCACTGTTTCGCAGCTTATCACTGCGGCAAGACAGGCAACTGCCTTAATCCAGGATTGAAACCCAACCGCCCACATGATAGTCAAGACTTCTCACCATTACGCTATACGACTGATGCTGAGTGGGTAATGAATTAACAATGTTCTGACATCGTCCAAATGCTTCCGCTCTATTTGTTTACACAAAGAGCGTCGCTTATGTTAGTTGGTTGTAACATGCTAACACACGTCTCTTCATGTTGTATACCAAAGCCCACAATAACAAAGCAAAGGAATAAAAATCGACATCGCTTTTTCCAACATGAAATAAAGTGCATTCATTCATAGTACTTTTAAATCCACACATGCTTCTTCGTTATTATTACAAATATCTTTAAGGATAGACTTTGTTCCTTTTGTGATTTCCAACTGTATTTCTTTACAGTATATGCTCTTTCAGCAATTGTTTCCAAGTATTTCTTAAAATTTTCTTTTATTATAAACGTTATACCAGTTCAAAACTGGTATAACGTTTATTTCTACCATCTTTAAATCACATTTAGGCCCTAATGTTTTGTTATTTTTTTGCGTTCAGCTCTATTAAGGCCAAAGTCATTTGGGATTGTGACATCGATAATGAACGCAGTTCTCTCCGGCTTGTTCCATAAATCAATGTCTGGATTGACAGCTTTATCTTTCATGTACCTGTCCGTCTAGATGTCTTTGTCATAGAACACTGTCAATTTTCCGTTTGATGTTATCTGTGATGGTTCATGCTCCCAGATGTTCGATAATCTGTCAAGTTGCATCTCTCCACAGATCTTCCAATGGAAATTAGAATTCGGGTTAGGGTTCGGGTTCGGGTTAGGGTTCGAGTTAGAGTTAGGGTTGGGGTTCGGGTTAGGGTTAGGGTTCGGGTTGGGGTTCGGTTTCGGGTTAGGGTTAGGGATCGGGTTTAAATTAGGGTTAGGGTTTGGGTTCGGGTTCGGGTTCAAACTAGGGTTAGGGTTAGGGTTAGGGTTCGGTTTAGAGTTAGGATTCGGGTTCGGGTTCAAATTAGGGTTAGGGTTAGAGTTAGGATTCGGGTTCGGGTTCAAATTAGGGTTAGGGTTAGAGTAAGGGTTTGGGTTCGGATTAGGGTTAGGGTTAGGATTAGGGTTAAGGTTTCAGAGACTAGATGGAGACATTCATACCATGTTTAACTGCATGCTATGAACACGATCCTCTCATACCACTTATATGAATACATATTATATTTTATACACTTTACACTACTTGTGCTTTCTTTCATTTGTGACCATTAGCACGGGTCTAAAACACCAGTGATTCTACAATTCTTGGCATCATATTGATTTTCTTCATAATTTTTATTTTATATTTATGAGACATACCTCCTTTTCAAAAAAAACAAAAAAACATATCCATCTAATTTGTAAAGTCTTTTCTACCTGGAAGTATTTTATTGGATGTATAGCTCTTGGTGAAAAATGTTGTTAATACTTTTTTTTTTATTTTATTTGAAATGGTACTAGTTTTTATCGTACCATTAATCGGCTTTTAGAAAAAAAAATGTATGATTATTTGAAATTGTAATACCGCAATCATATTCCCTTGCTTCCACCTAGTAAATAAATAAATAAATAAATAAATAAATAATAATAATAATAATAATAATAATAATAATAATAATAAAAACAGAACAGGTGCGTGATCGGCGCTATTAAGTTGATTTAATCACATAGAATTTTTCTGAAAGCCAAAGGAGAAGAACTGGTAAGCAAAAATAAAAAAATATGCAAAAAGAAAAGAAGAAATAAGAAATAGAAAAAAGGGGGGGAGGGCTGTGGCAATAATGTTTCATTAAAATTTGCATTCTCTGTGGGGATTATGGATTTGTCAGGATTAAGTGTCTACAGAGCTAATATATATATATATATATATATATATATATATATATATATATATATATGCGTGTGTGTGTGTGCACGCGTTTAAATACGCGTGGGAGATGGTGGTGGTTGTAGACATGTACGCATATCCGCGCGTGTACACACATGCAAACACGCACACACAAACATATTTATTAAAAGTTTACAGAAGGCCAAGAACATATCAGTACCGCCGGTTGCAAACCTAATCTAGAAAGACAAATCTATGGTTAAAAAGTGTTGGACTCGACCATAAACTGGTCCCCCAGGATAAAATATTGATCAACGAATATATTATTAAATTGGGATTCATTATGGAGATGAGCATTATTTATTAATTTTTATTTTTATTGCAAACTATTATCCTCATCTTTTCTTAGATGTTGTTTCATGACGTTTCGACCAACTATTCCTCTGGCCTTCGTCAGGTGGTAACCGTGACGGGATAGGAACTCTGAATCTCCTGACTGCATCCACAGCAATTATTGTCTTCCATAGTTGTTGTCGTCTCACCACGTTACCACCTGACGAAGGCCAGAGGAAAGTTGGCCGAAACGTCGAGAAACAATAACCAATAAAGATGGGAATAATAGTCCACAAGAAAGAAATTAATATAAATAATGAATCTCAATAATGAATTCCAATTAAATAATAATATATATACCATTCGGTGTAAAATTTAAGAACTTTTGGAATCTAAAAACGTTAAGTAGTGTTTGCACTGTAATTGCTTGAGCTATTACCGTTTGTGAATTAAAATAGAAAAGACCATAATCATTTCATGCTAAACACTTAATTTAAAGCAAACTTAGTTTAAGAAAGTTTTATTTGAAGTTTTATTATTTTAAGTGATTTGAGTGAAATTCAAATGTATTTTTTTATTTCGACGAAGAAACCATCTCTGCTTAGTTTACGATTTTTTTCTATAATCAATTATAAAGTTTAATTAAAGTGTAATTAAAGTTCAATTAAAGTTTAATTAAAATTTTATTAAAGTTTAATTAAAATTTAATTACAGTTTCAGTTTTGGAAGATCATATAATAAATAAAACGTGAATTTATAAAACCAAATAATTCAACCTTGATCGCCTTTCAGGGCCCGTGGCATAGTTGATAGAGACGTTGAATCTCTACGGTTCCAGGTGAGAATTGTCTGAAGATAGTGGTTTCAATCCTACCCAAAGCCGGCCAGAGGCTTACTTGGCCAAAACGTAGCGAGACGACAACTATGGAAGGCAGTGATTGCTGAGAATACAGTTAGGAGATTGGAAGATAGTAATCGCAGTAATGCAGTCAGGAGATTCAGAGTTCCTATCCGTCGCGGTTAACACCTGACGAAGGCCAGAGGAATAGTTGGCCGAAACGTCGTGAAACAACAACTAATAAAGATGACTTTTATATATATATATATATATATATATATATATATATATATATATATATATATATATATATATATACTAGCAGTTCCACCCGGCTTTGCTCGGGCCCTATTTACTGTTCATTTAGTAGAGACCGCAGACGTCAATTTTTTTTTTTAACTTTGACCCCAATTTTGACCCCTTGGCAATTATTGTTTTGGGCTCAAGTAGAATTATAAAATTAGATACCTATCCAAGTAATCTATATCTAAAATTTCAAGTGTTTAGACCCAAAATTAGCGGAGAAGTTTGGTAGAGTTCTCACAGGACAAATCGTTGAACTTTGATCCCTTAACAGCAAAATTTCTGACCGAAAACCAATTGAAATTTTAGATATAGGTTTCTTGGACATGGATCTAACTTTATACCTTGATTTGAGCCCAGAACAATAAATGTTAAAGCGTCAAAAAAGGTGTCAAAGTTTTAAAAAAATTTGACCTCTGCGGTCTCTTCCAAATTACTCAGACAATTTCTGGTCTAAACATTTGAAATTTTACATAAAAGGTATTTAGAGATAGGGCAAGCTTTTTCATCGGTTTGGGTCGAAAATTTTTAGTTACTAATATATAAATTTATGTATGTATGTCTGTTTGCATGTCTGCCTAAAACATTCGACAGAGGCGACGGATTTTACCAAGATCAGTATCGTTTTTAAGGTCGACCTTTCATACGACAAATATCGAAAGATTGGCTAAAAACATTAATATATTCACCTTCAACTGGGCACTTTTCTACGGGGGGGGTCGTTTTTTCGACGATATTTTTGAAAGACATCCTCTCCTTTCGATTGTCTATCCTTAATTTAAACATAAGTCACTTTCGGTCTGGCAGTGGTTGTGGTTGTAACAGTAAAGACATCAGGTTTTTTCTCCCGTTCTTTTCCTCTTTCGCGATATGGGTTTGAGCCTGCCGTCATACTAACACTTTTTTTCTTTTGCTCAACACACACATCAAAACACCTGGGCAACGCCGGGCTGAAATGCTAGTATATCTATAAAAGTGAAAATGTCGGTCTGTCTGTGTACATTTGCCTACCAAATAACTCTGTCAATTTTCAGTCTACAGACTCGAGATTTGACATAAGGGATATTGAGAAATTTTGCTGTTAAGGGGTCAAAGTTCAACGATTTGACATTTGAGAACTCAACCAAACTCCTCCCCCAATTTTATGTCAAACCTTATTATGTGAAATTTTAGATATAGGTGACTTGGACATGGATCTAACTTTATAATTTGATTTGAGCCCAAAATAATAAGTCATAAGGGGTCATAATTCGGGTCAAAGTTTTAAAAAATTGACCTCAGCGGTCTCTACCAAATTACTCAGCCAATTTTTGGTCTAAACATTTGAAATTTTACATAAAGTGTATTCAGACATAAAACAACCTTTTTAATCGTTTTTTGCTGAAAATTTGGCTTGAAAGGGGTCAAATTTTAACAGATTTGACCTTTGCGATCTCTAACAAACTATTCAGCCAATTTTGGGTCTAAACATTTGAAATTTTACATAAAAGGTAATCTGACATGCAGCAAGTTTTTAATCAGTTTTTGGGCGAAAATTTCGCTGGCAAGAGGTCAAAGTTTAAAGAGATGACCTTTGCAGACTCTGCCAAACTCCTCTGCCAATTTTTGGTCTAAACACTTGAAATTTTAGATGTAGGTTACTTGGACATAGAGCAAACTTTTTTTTTTATTAGATTTGAGCTGAAAACAATACATTTTAAGGAGTCAAAATTGGGGTCAAAGTTTTTAAAAAAATTGACCTCTGTGGTCTCTACCAAATTACTTAGCCAATCTTTAGTCTAAATATTTGAAATTTTACATAAAGTGTATTCAGGCATACGAACAAGCTTTTTAAGCGGTTTTTGGCCGAAAATTATGCTTCCAAGAGGTCACATTTTAAAAGATTTGATCTTTGCAGTCTCTAGCAAACTATTCAGCTAATTTTTGATCTAAACATTTGAAATTTTACACAAAGGATATTCAGAGGTCAAAGTTGAAAGAGTTGACCTTTGTAGACTCTATCAAATTCCTCCGCCAATTTTGGCTCTAAAAACTTGAAATTTTAGATGTAGGTTACCTGGACATGAGTCAAACTTTTTAATATATATGTATACATATGCACATAAAGTCATGAATAGTACACAGGGTCCGAGCAAAGCTAAAAAACGAAAGCGACAAACCTATGGCTTAAACTATCAGTATCTCTATTCTATTATATCTATAAAAATGAGAATGTGTTTGTATATACAGATTTGAAATTTGGTATATAGGATATTCAGACATATGAACAACTTTTTAATCAGTTTTCATCCGGAAAAAGGACTGTTATTAGGTCAAAATTGAATATTTAGTACTTGGGGATCAATGGATGTTTGTCAACTGTTTCACGACTGCGCATGCGTACATTATCTTAAGCATGAAGAGGTTTGAAAACACTTCTTAAACATAGTGTCAAGCTGGCCTAATGGTTATTGTACATGACTTATTGTCTTTTTTGGTTGATATTTTGGTTTCGATCTCAGTTTGAGTAATAAACTCGTATTATTAGGGTTCTTCAAACTACTGTTCTCATTTTGAGTGTGATTTTCGCAACGTTTCAGTCGATGTAACGTTTGACTTTCTTCAGGTGTATCTTGTCGACCTCGGAAATGTTTCTATCAAACTCGGGAATTTGGACGGAGTTTCGAGCGGAACCCTTTATTTACTTCTTGGGGGTAACATGCTCGTGTTTCGCCATTGCAAATCACTTGTGACCTCTATCCAGTCATGGCTGACGAAACAAGAGCATGCAACCGCCATAAAGTAAATAAAGGTTTCCGCTCGAAAGTCCCACCAAATTCCCGAGTTCGACAGAAACATTCCCAAGTTCGACAAGATACACCTGAAGAAGGTCGGAGGTTACATTGACAGAAACGTTGTGAAAATGACACTCAAGATGAGAACAGTAGTCCGAGGAATCCAAACAATATGAATAACAAGACCTCATCTCAAAAATTCCAAAACGTCAAGAAGTAGAAAAATAAACATAATACTCGTATGCACATGTCTCACTCTCTTCTTTTTTTTAGCACATTTTTCGAAAGAATTTAACGTTACTTTAAATACCGGGCAACGTCGGGTACATCTTCTTCTAGCATTATATGAAATGAACTTCGAGTTGACTTCCAGAAAAGTTAAGGATGAGATTTCAGTAAGACTGAAACCGGATTTCTATTTTGACAGGCAATGAACAAAACGAATGTCTCAATGTTATTTCGGGGGGACGGGAAAGGGGGATTATGTTTGATAAACTTAGCGATTATCGACCTGGATCTACCACGTCTCATTACGGGTAGACATTTTAAAAGGTACTTAGGATTACGGATTGATATGGCATGGGAGTGTGAGCAAGATAATCTTCTTTTTCATGAACGGATATACGGAATGGGATGAGGGATCCAGATTACACCAATCGTATCCAGGATTTCATTGCTTATTGTAAATGCTGCAGTGATATTCGATTAGATGAAAAAAAAGGTCAGCAAAGAGCTACTATTCCTCTTGATCAGGATTTCTCATTTCTGATGATTTTCTGTCACACTTCATCTTGAGTTATTAATTCTTATCCGATTTTCCTACTCTAGCGTAAATACCACACACACACACACACACACACAATCACACACACATCTATCTATCTATCTTTCTATATATATATATATATATATATATATATATATAACACACTCACACAGCCACACATATCTATTTATCTATCTCTCTCTCTCTCTATATATATATATATATATATATATATATGTAACACACACACACACACACACACACACACACACACACATATATATATATATATGTATATATATATATAGTAGTAAGCTATAAAATATATATGTCTATGCTAGGATTCATCAGGCTTATGCCTGGATGAAACGCGGAATATTAAGCCCGATGAACCCTAGCGTGGATGAAACGTGGAATATTCTGTGTAGCTTAATTGCCATATATATTTTTATAACTTACTACCTAGCTCTATTAATGTATTGAGCACTGTTGAAGTAAATACTTAAAGTTTACGCATAAAATCTTTCGTATATTAATTTATGTTATTTAATGAAGTAGTCATATATATATATTTCATATCGTCGGATTTAATCCAGCTCAACAATCATATATATATATATATATATATATATACTAGCTGTACCCTGCCACGTGTTGCCGTGGCTCAATTTGGTGTAATGGAAAATTCTAATAAAAAGAGAAAATGCATGTTTCTTATATTCTTAGTACAGCAATCCACTCTAAAAAAAAAAAAAAATGAAAAAAATGATACTCTTGCAGAATTGGATCTTGATCCTCAGAATTACCGTCAATCATGGCTTGGGCTCGACCAACAATCAGTGGATAAAACTAACGTTGAAACGCTAAATTTTTTTTCTCTCTTTCTTTCTTTTCTGTATACAAAAATGTGAGTTATTAATTAATATTTGAGTGATGGGGGGGGGTTACTATACACAGATTCGAAAAAGTTGTCCAAAAACAAATGAAAGCAAAGGTAAGGTAAGTTACATTTCTACCTAACTGGATAATTTTTTAGTGTTTTTATGTAAGGTAAAATGTTTAATCGGCTGGAAAAACAGAAATGGTTGCAGACTGTTGAATACGTTAAGTTTGGGAAATTAAGTTGAAAACTAAAAACTATACAATACAGTGTCAAAAACCCACCGAATATGTTACCATGACATAGGCTGACATAATCGGTGGGTTTGTGACAGTATTTTGTATAGTTTTTTAGTTTTAACTCACTTTCTCAAACTTAACATAATCAACAGTGTCCGCCACCATTTGTATCTTTCAAATACACCGATAAACACTGTTTTTCGAGCTGACTAAACGTTACATTAAATGAAAAGGGTTTGTATTAACAGATACAAAGAAGTTGTCAAAAAATGAATATATAACAAATAAATGTTATCAAAGGCTAGAAAAGTAAATGTTCTACCTAACTGGATGACATTGTAGTGTTTTTATGTAATGTATAATGTTTAATCAGTTTAAAAACATGCAGTGTTTATCGGTATATTTGAAAATACAAATGGCGGCAGACTGTATCGAACACAGGAAATTTTGGGAAAAAGATTATAAACTAAAAAACTATACAAAATACTGTTAGGAACTCACTCAATATATGTTACTGTGATGTAGGCTGACATATAATCAGTGGTTTTAAATTTTGATCGATACAGGTAACGACTTTTAAGAGTCCCTTTTAGTGATAACCTGGTTTGAGGATAAATGGCAAATCTGTCCCAAAAATCCGGTATTATTTTACTTTAAGGCCCGTCTCATTTTCGTATATAACGAAATATTTTATTGTAGATTTCAGTGTACTAAAAACGAATCTGCAAACCGTTTCCGTCGCAAAAAGAAAGTTTTCATGATATGAAGAAATTATTTTTTCGAAAAGTGGGTGATGACTTTTCAATTTAAATTTAACTTAGAATGAGCACCCACTTTCTGGCCAGCTGAGAGAGGGGCATTTTTCTGTGTGTGGGGGAGGGGGGTTGGCGGCCGACCCCCCCGCCCCTCTAACCAATTTAAGCAGGTAATTTTAAAGGATTTTCCAAGGGTAGAAAGAAAGCCCCCACCCCAAAAATCGTGGCCACAAAGTGGGTGATCATTTTACGTTAAATTATTATGGAAAAGTGATCCTTCACTTTTTTAAACTAACATTTATTCATATCTTGGAAACTACTCGTTTGCCTTGATTATAAAGGTTATTTTCGTTTTCAGCGACCCCGAAAACCTATAGGAGTGGTAATTTTAAAGGAATTTTCGAGGGTGGAGTAATTCCTCATATTTACCTTTTTTTCTTTTTTTTTTTTTTTCCAATAACATAAGAAATTAAGAATTAGACAAATTTATGGTGCTAATGCACTTACCGATCCGTACTATTTTTTAAATCGTATTTCCAAGTTTAATTAAAGTTTTTTTTTATTCAATTGTATTCTAAATAATGTTAATGCTTCAGTACTCTTCATTGTCTGCTTAAGTTTAATTTTTGTTTATTAAATTGTTAGGTGAAAGTCCAGAATAGTTACAAAACACCCTCTTCTCCCTATGTTAAGAATGGCTTTTTAAATAATAACGTTATTATTTCAGCACGGATCAATAAGTGCACGAGTACCCAATTTCTTTAATAAAGAAAAATCATTCATATTTTAGAATAGATGCAAAACTCCCTCCCCATGTTAAGAATAGCTTTCTAAATAACGGTATTATTTCAGCACGGTACCTTCTCTGCATAAGTACTATCTTTTGTTTATTAAATTGTTAGGTGAAACTATAAAATACTTACAGAACACTCTCCCTTTCCCATGTTAAGAATGGCTTTCTTAATAGCGTTATTTCAGCACGGTCCCTTCTCTGCAAAAGTACCATGTTTTGTTTATTAAATTGTTAGGTGAAAGTACAGTACTCATGAAGAGAGTGATCCGTGTTGTAATAATAACGTTAATATTTAAAAAGCCATTCTTAACATGGGGAGGGTGTATTTTAACCTGACAATTGAATAAAAAACATAATAAAACTGTAATTGCCTGGAAATACGATTTTAAAAATAGCGCGGACAAAAAACAAAAACAAAAAAAACTGTACTTTACCAATCAATCTTATATCGAAAAACAAAAAAAAAAACCTCAAAAAAGCAATCGACCAACCTTTTTTTTTGGCCTTATATAATAAAGAAAAAAATGTGTAAATTAAAAAATTTGGAAGATAAACAAATGAATTATGTTTTTTTAATAGCGTTATTTCAGCACGGTATCTTCTCTGCATAAGTACCATCTTTTGGTGATTAAATTGTTAGGTGAAAGTATAGAATAGTAACAAAACGTCCTCCCAATGTTAAGAATGGCTTTCTAAATAACGTTATTATTCTATTATTGATCCGTGTTGTAATGATAACGTTTATATTTAAAAAGCCATTCTTAATATAGGGTGGGGAGGGTGCTGGAAATACGATTTAAAAAATAGCGCGGACAAAAATAAATATATCGAAAAACAAAAACAAAAAACTCAAAAAGCAAGCGAAAAACTTTTTTTTTGGGCCTTATATAATAAAGAAAAAATGTGTAAATTTAAAAATTTGGAAGATAAACAAATGAATTATGTTTTTTTTTTTTTTTTTTTTACTTATCGAGTTAACAGAAAATGAAATCTTTCGTCAATTCGTGGCTGTGAAATGAATCGAACCGGAAGTTCAGTTTTATCAACAGAACAGATTGGCAGTAACGGTTAAAAAAATATATTTATTTTATTTAATATTTTAATTTTAATAATTCGCGAGGTAAATTTATTTTAATAACATAAAAACATACCTCGAATCTAAAAATGGGTTGTCTGAAAATTTCAAATAAATTGGTAACGTAGAAATATGGTTTTATTCGTTTAGAATGAACCAACATTTACATTTATATATATATAGATATATAACAGAATAGTTTTGGACTATTCTGCCGAATAATAAAAACTGATTGTAAACTTGTATTTTGCAGCTCTGTTCTTACTATTATTTACCGTAAGCTCTATTATCCTCAGTGAATGTATTGAGCTTTTTTATTTGGTTGGGATTAAGATATAAATAACAATAAATCCCCTCACGCACACACACACACTTATATATATATATATATATATATATATATATATATATATATATGTATATATATATATTTAGGATGAGAATAATGAGAAATAGTATTCCGACAAAATAGCGAAATAAAAAAAAGGAACAAACCGAGTTATGTGATCAGCAACGTTTCGTTTTTATTTCGAAACTTCCTCTCGATAGAATGAAATCAAGAAAACTGCAGAGAAGATACCGTGCTGAAATAACGCTATGTATGTGTGTGGGGGCCAGGCTCCCCAAAATGGGGGGGCAATTTAAAGCAGAATAAAAAAATTATTTCAGCGCGTTTGGTCCACCGTAGTCGAAAGGCGGCAAACGTTTTCAAACGGGATTGAAAAAATGATGCTATTTTTAACACAAAGGGCACAATATTTATCAAATTTTTTTTTGTATCGATTCTTCAAAGCATGCCCTGTTTAATAATGGTCATGCATTATTCGGCTCGCTAAAAAATATTGTTAATTTATTTATCAAAGATTTTAAAATGGCTTTTTTCGTATAAATATTAAAATTGTTTTTTTTTTGCTTAACTTAAATTAATTATTTTACTTAACATATTCACCGAATTTCACACGTCAAAACTCAAAAGCGGGATAATTAAACACAATCAAAGTTCTGATATTCAGACGTCAAAATAAGGTATGCAAACAATTTTTTTTTAATCTATAATTCTGTCCCTTACAACAACACAATATGTTGTGTTCAGTTTCAGATGATTATTTTAAGCATATTTGTACCCCTCAAAACAAGGGGGGTTTGTAAGCAAATATATATATATATATATCGTTTATGAAAAATAAGTACACTGTTATAAAGTTCATTCTTCTCTTAATAATCGCTGAAAATTTCCTATTGATCGGATAATTATCTGATTTTTGGTAGATTTTTAAAAAGACGGTCCGTCAAAAAGTACTGTTGTGTTGTGTCTGTTTCTTTATGAGCTGCTATATACCCAACGTGAAGGTTGGACTCCCTGCGGTAAGATATTTTATGTTATATTGATCTAACGCATCCCACGATATAACAACGGTAGAACCCCGAAATACGGTGGCCCTAGGATACTGTTTTTTTTAGGTTACTATGTGGAATACGATGTTCTCCCAGCCTCTGGTTACTTTATTTACCCCGCCTTACAGTGTTATTTATATTGTTCTTTGATTATATTCATATGTGTATTATATACTGTACTGTATTTTGTTATAAAATTTTTTATGCCGTATCCCGTGGTTCTACTGTAAAATTGTATCATCATCTAAAAAATTCGAAAACTAACGCAGTTAATATTTATATATACACCAAAACTTAGGTAGTCAATGTTTATGTTTACAAAAAACTTAGGTAGTTCATGTTTATGCTTACAAAAACTTAAGGAGTTACTGTTTATGTTTACAAAAAAACTTAGGTAGTTGATGTTTATGTTTACAAAAAAACTTAGGTAGTTAATGTTTATCTTTCCAAACAAAAAACTTAGGTAGCTAATGTTTATTTTTACAAATATACTGTACTGTATTTTGTTATCAATTTTTGTTATGCCGAATCCCGAGGTTCTACTGTGAAATTGTATCATCATCTAAAAATTCGAAAACTAACGCAGTTAATATTTATATTTACACCAAAACTTCGGTAGTCAATGTTTATGTTTACAAAAAACTTAGGTAGTTTATGTTTATGTTTACAAAAAACTTAGGTAGTTAATGTTTATGTTTACACAAAAACTTAGGTAGTTTATGTTTATATTTACAAAAAACTTAGGTAGTTTATGTTTATGTTTACAAAAAACTTAGGTAGTTAATGTTTATGTTTACAAAAAACTTAGGTAGTCAATGTTTATCTTTACAAAAAACTTAGGTAGTTTATGTTTATGCTTACAAAAAACTTTAGTAGTTACTGTTTATGTTTACAAGAAAACTTAGGTAGTTGATGTTTATGTTAACACAAAGACTTACGTAGTTAATGTTTATGATTACACAAAAACTGAGGTACTTAATGTTTATTTTTACAAATAAACTTAGGTAGTTGATGTTTATGTTGACGAAAAACTTAGGTAGTTAATGTTTATGTTTACAAAAAACTTAGGTAGTTAATGTTTATTTTTACACAAAAACTTAGATAGTTTATGTTTATGTTTACACAAAGACTTAGGTAGTTAATGTTTATGCTATGAAAAAAATTAGGTAGTTAATGTTTATGTTATGGAAAAACTTAGGTAGTTATGGTTTATATTTCCAAAAAATTTAGGTAGTTAATGTTTATGTTTACACAAAAACTTACGTAGTTAATGTTTGTTTACAAATAACTTAGGTAGTTAATTTTTGTTTACAAAAAACTTAGGAAGTTAATGTTAATGTTTACACAAAGACTTACCTAGTTAATGTTTATTATTACACAAAAACTAGGTAGTTAATGTTTATGTTAACAAAAAATTAGGTTGTTAATGTCTATGTTTACACAAAAACTTAGATAGTTAATTTTTATGTTTACACAAAAACTTAGGTAGTTGGTGTTAATGTTTACAAAAAAACTTAGGTAGTTAATGTTTATCTTTCCAAACAAAAAACTTAGGTAGTTAATGTTTATATTCCAAAAAACTTAGGTAGTTAATGTTTATGTTTACAAAAAACTTAGGTAGTTAATGTTTATGTTTACAAAAAACTTAGGTAGTTCATGTTTATAAAACACTTATGTAGTTAATTTTTATGATTACACAAAAACTTCGGTAGTTAATGTTTATGTTTACAAAAAACTTCGGTAGTTAATGTTTATGTTTACAAAAAAATTAGGTAGTTAATGTTAATGCTTACACAAAGACTTAGGTAGTTAATGTTTATATTTACTCAAAAACTTAGGTAGTTAATGTTTATGTTTCCAAAAAAACTTAGGTAGTTCATGTTTATGTTTACAAAAAAACTTAGGTAGTTGATGCTTATGTTTACACAAAAACTTAGGTATTAATGTTTATGTTTACACAACAACTTAGGTAGTTAATGTTTATGTTTACAAAATACCTAGGTTATTAATGTTTATGTTTACAAAAAACTTAGGTAGTTAATGTTTATGTTTACACAAAAACTTAGGTAGTTAATGTTTATGATTACACAAAAACTTAGGTAGTTAATGTTTATGATTACACAAAAACTTAGGTAGTTAATGTTTATAATCACAAAAAGCTTAGGCTATTAATTTTTATGATTACATAAAAACTTAAGCAGTTTATGTTTATATTTACGCAAAAACATTGTGTACAATATATATCATATATTGCATAATATATATCGAACAAATATATTGTGCATGTTTACACAGAAACTTAAGTAGTAAATGTTGATGTTGCTAGAGGTCACGTTGATTCAGGTCGGGAGAGGAAAGGAATCAGTGAGAAAAGGGTACAAAGTCGTAGCAGTCCTTCTAAAGCCAAGCTTAGGTCTCTTTGGACTTGTGCGTCAGCGCCGAGTTCTGCTGAAAAACCCAGGATTGCACCAGAGGATCACCACACTTAGGTAGTTGCGTACAGATTCCCGAGTTTGTGAGAAGGGGTCCCGAAATTGACAAGATACACCTGAAGAATGCCGTATGTTACACAAAGCGAAAAGGTATGTGTATGTTTACACAAAAACTTAAGCAGTAAATGTTTGTGTTTACACAAATAGTCGTAACTTGTGTTTGTAAGAAGCTTATGAACCAAATTTTTACTTTTTAAAACCTTGGCTTCAACTAGCAAAATCGTCTAGTGTAAACATTAGTTCTCGCGCGACACAAAATATTTTAAATGATAATAATATTTTATTTTATAACATATATTATTTTATGTAACGTACATTTTGAAATATGTTACTTATTAAATTTTAAAGATTTTCTATTCTGAAAGAAGTTTAAAAAAAATTAATTGAAAAAAGTTATTTTAAAGTTTTTGTTAAAAAAAATCAGATTTTCTCATTATTCAGACCTGTATTACAAAGAGAGGGTTGCAAAAAATGAGTTGTGGTGTGAGGAGAAATACAAACTGAAACAGGGAGAAGGTGAGTTTTAAAATATAATCTTAAAACGATAAGATACAAGTTAGAAAAGCATTTCATTCAAGGCATGAAAATTGTTAAATAAAACGTTTTTACTATAGGCTTTAAAAATAAAGATACAAGATTCAATTTGAAATTTATTTATCTTCAAAGTGCACTTTTATAAATTTTACAAAGTAAGGTATAAAAATTTAATTAAAATTGAATCAAAAAATTACCTTGGATTTATTTTATGTAATGTACATTTTGTTGCAATTTAAAAACATTATCTTTCATCTAGCAATTAATGATATAGATATAAAATTTTCAATGATTTTTTTTAAAGTGCAACAGAATGTACATTAAATCAAATAAATCCATCTACGACCAATGGGGAAAACCACCCTTGAAAATAAGAGTTTTTCTAATGACGCTGTTTGGAAACTTGAGTAGTCCCTTCTGGGTATATCATATTCCATTTATAATAGCAACTATAAATTTTACACACACACACACAAACACACACACTTCTGTAGAAATATTTTTATTCACTTATATTTCTTTTTCATATATACCAAACCATTATTTAAGAAGCTCAATGTAATTACAGAGCATCCCATGAATAAATAACAAAAATCTATATTCCAAAATTCAAAATGGCGTAATGTAAGCAAATAATAAGGTATTTGCAGCTTCTCTTCCAATTTTCGGATTTTTAAAAATTTTCCATTTGGTGAATCGATATTTGCTATTTCTTCGGATGAGTTAAGGGCAGAATAGATTCAATGATTGATTTAAGAATTAAATGAAAGCTTTTGTGCTTCGAAACAGATAATGTCAAGGAGTGTAAATGTCAACTGGATTAAAGGAATAAATTGTAAGATGGCGAACATCATGAAATTTTGTCATTATATACATATAAATATACATATATAATTATTTCCACAGCCAAACAACATCGCAGCCTACAAGAGCCATGACAGCCAACAAACACGAATTCAAGACTCGAGTTTCAGCCTCATTTTGGTTCATTAGATAGACATATCTAAACCCGGGTTCAAAAGCAAGCCTCTTATGCAAGCAAAGCACTCTGCAAACTGAGGAAACGCCCCGCACACAAGAAATTCTATTAACTGAAAGCGTTTGTTGCAATTTAAAAACATTATCTTTCATCTAGAAATTAATGATATAGATATAAAATTTTCAATGATTTTTTTTAAAGTGCAACAGAATGTACATTACATCAAATAAATCCAAGGTAATTTTTTGATTCAATTTTAATTAAATTTTTATACCTTACTTTGTAAAATTTATAAAAGTGCACTTTGAAGATAAATAAATTTCAAATTGAATCTTGTACCTTTATTTTTAAAGCCTATAGTAAAAACAGTTTGTTTAACAATTTCCATGCCTTGGATGAAATGCTTTTATAACTTGTATATATATATATATATATATATATATATATATATATATATATATATATATATATATATTTGGTAAGGTGATTGATAATTTATAATGCAAAATTAAAAACAACAAAGCCAATAAATTGTACGATCGTTTCGGAAGCGATGTTTTTATTATGACAGACATTGAGTCAAGGACAATAATTTTAGCATATAGTTTTTTATGAAAACAAAGTCTCCTCATCAGCAAAATATTGGGTGGGATTTTATTTTGAATAAAAGACATCATAAATAAACCTAGCATTTAAGTAGTGCAGATGAAGGTAATTTAATAAACATGTTTTAACATATTGGAAATATAGGTTACTAAGAATATTGGTTAAAATTCCTTTTGTAAACAAAGGAAAAAGTTTTAGACACGCATTTCGAGAACACGTGAAAGAAGACACATGTTTTAACATGTGTATGACGTCATGAAAAATGGGAAGTTCTCGATATAGTTAGAAAACTTTAGAGTTAAGGGGGAGAAACTGGGGGAGAGTCAGAGAGAGTCTGAGGACGACAGACGACAGTCCAGACATGGACATTCGAACGTCTAGAAGCGAGACGGTCACTTTTGAAACTTAATATGTGAAGCTTTGAATTCTTGACTCAGAAAACCACGGCCGGTCGTGAGAAGAAATAAATCCATCATGTGTTTTTATAAACGTCGTCTTTGTGTTGTGATTCTACCAAAAGGTAAAGTGAAAATTGTTATTATATGTCTTGTATATCATGTGTCTTAAAATGTCATTACAACACATCTTACATACACAATATGAACACTAAGACTGTCTACACAATGTCTCAACACTATCTCCTCACTCAAAGAGCTTCTACACATCTAAGTACGAACGTTTTAATATATATGAATCGCTTTATAAGACGAACAATATCTCTTAATCAAACTCTCTAAGACTCTCACTATTAAAAAGTTCTAACAACAAACAATAACAAGAAACACGAACAATAACAATACTAATGAAACCCCTATATAACACAACAAAAAAGGAGAAAAGAAAGCCGGTTTTCATCAAACGGAAATGGAATCATGTCATCTTTTCTATGGCAATTTTATCGTTCCACTCTGTATTTGCTTTCGCACGTTTGTCTTCGTCTATGCGCTTTTGCTTTTGTGATTATATGCAATCGAAGTTTTCTAAAGCGAAACCGAAAACTACGCCGAGTATAACTATTTCTATTCAGGCATGTGTGTAATTTGCGATGTAACTATAATAATAATAATAATAATAATAATAATAATAATAATAATAATAATAATAAAAATGTCTTACTGTTGTTTTTATTTATTTGTTTGTTTGTTTGCTTGTTTGTTTTACTTGTCGAGAGAATGCTAGCAATTTGTATCACCGGAAGTAAGCACCGTCGAAATTATTGTCTGCTCAAATTGACATTTTTTTTTAACGTTAGTCACCTAGGAAAAGAAAAATCGTTTGCACAAATAAAATATTTTCACCAATGTTTTTCTTTTATGTATGTTGCGTTTTTTTTTGTTGCGTTTTTGTTCTCTTGAAAAATCGTTAAATATACTCTCTCTCTCTCTCTCTCTCTATCTATCTATCTATCTATCTATCCGCACACACACACACACACACACACACACATACACACACGCACATACACACACCCATCCTTTCACAGTAAAGATCCCTAGATGTAAGAGAGCCTTCTACTCCAGTAGTTTCTTCTCCAGAACTGCTAGACTTTGGAATTCCATTCCAGGTCCCTGTTTCCCCAACTGTACTGACATGCAGAAGTTCAAGTGTAACGTGAACCAACATCTTGCTGCCCAACTCCCCACATAGTACCCCTGTAGCTTATGTCCCTGATAGTAGCTCCCTACACCAAAGTGGCAATGTGGCTTGTTTGGGGTGAAAATGTAATAAAAAAAAGCAATAAAAAAAAACACACATATATATATATCGAAAACTTTAATAATTTTTAATATTAATCTAATATATAAATCTATATAAAAAGCTATATGTCTGTTTGTTTGTATGTCTCCATGTTTTCAAACTCTATCTCCCCCCGAAACTAAAAGTCGCAGAGTGGTGCGGGGGGCCTCAAATGATTGAGTTTTATAATGGCGGTTAAAGGGGCCAAAAAATTGTACGTTGATCTTAGTTTATTTTTAAGTTTTAATCAGTTCACATGTGTGTCACTTTGGTGTAGTGGTAACGTCACCAGCTTTGAATACTTCGATTTCGATTCTAGCTGCTGGCACCTAATTTAATTGTGAAACATTCGCTGATCATCATTCAATCCCACCCTAACCCTAACCCGACGGTCACCCTGCTAGAATATATATATATATATATATATATATATATATATATATATATATATATAAAGGGTGACAAAAAAAAAACAAAAGCTAAATGGAGGCTATCTAGAGCATATGCTGTAGAAAAAACACACTAAGAAACGGGGCCTAATTAGAATTGGGGCCCGTTTTTTTTTGGTCAGTCTGCATATATAAACCACTCTCATTTCATCATAATCGCTCTGTCCATCTATCTATCTATCTATCTATCTATCTATCTATATATATATATATATATATATATATATATATATATATATATATATATATATATATATATATATATATAAAGGATGACCCCAAAAAACAAAAGCTAAATGGAAGCCATGTAGAACAACGGAGAACAAAAGGCCAAAGACCCTAGTGTTTTGATGTGATGTTTTGAATATAATTAACTAGTTATGACCAATGTTTCATTTCATTCGCACAAAACACTAAGAAACAAGGCCTATTTAGAGTCGGGGGCTCGTTTTTTTTTGGTCACCCTTTGTGTGTGTATATATATATATATATATATATATATATATATATATATATATATGTATAATCATATATATAAAAGCGAAAATGTATGTATGTATCTATGTATGTTTGTGTGTATGTTTGGATGTCTGCTAAAAACTTTCGATAGACGCGACGAAAATTCACAAACTCCATATCACATCGAAGCTCCATCCTTTGCTCGAAAAATATCGAAAAATTGGCCAAAAACGTTAACTCTTTCAACCCGAAATCGACAATTT
Source organism: Euprymna scolopes (assembly GCF_053919585.1). Taxonomy (NCBI): domain Eukaryota; kingdom Metazoa; phylum Mollusca; class Cephalopoda; order Sepiida; family Sepiolidae; genus Euprymna; species Euprymna scolopes. The sequence goes on along the minus strand of NC_136527.1, from coordinate 107,978,027 downwards.
TCGACAGGGGGGTGGTCAATAAAAACGGTCCTCTCGTGACAATGACCGATTCTACGCATGCGTCAGATGACGTCGTGACCTGATTTACTTTAAATAGTTAAAAAACCGAACAAATTTCGGGTATGTCGCCTTAGCTCCGTTGGTTAAGGCCGTGGTTCATTATCTAAATATTTTGAGTTCGAATAGTTGTGTGAGATGTTTTTTTTTATTTTTTAAATTTTAATATCGAAACAGGCTTATTTAAGCCATTTTTCACGTGTTCGTTTCCTGTTTTCATCGTTCGTTTGCCTTACGTTAGTTTTTTTGTGTTTTTTCCCGCTTAGTGTTAACGTTGTTTACTTTTTTTACTTCGCTTATAACAAACAAACCTACGTCGTCGTCGTAACGCTCGACGACTTCCGGCCGCGCACCTGTCAATTTGGTTCTTAAATAAATTCAAACATCTTTCACTAACTCATTCTGGCTGGCCGATTTTATTTTTAAACTTCGCCTCAGGGCTTTGGGTCGATCCCCCCCCTCACCCGGGTTCTTTTTTGTTTAACACCACACACACCTCCAAACACCCGGCCATCGCCGGGTACCCCCCGCTAGTATAAAATAAAGCTGAATGTCTGTATGTGTGTGTGTGTGTGTGTGTGTGTGTGTGTGTGTCTGTGTGTGTAGTCACGAATAGGCTCCTATATGGTTGACTATCTTAAAAAACTGATTACATATAATGATAGAAGATGTATCGAGACACAGGAATGGGTATGTTTGATCTGGCAGAACGGTGGTTCATTAAAATTGTGGGGTCTGTGTACGCGCCTGGTCCACAAAGTATGGAAATAAAAAAATTAAAAATTGAAAAAAAAAAAAACGTTTACAAGTGTTTTTGATATAGATGTACATAATAATACTTTGCTAAGTATGTTTTAACTTAAATAGGAATGGTATAATAAAATTGTGGGGTCTGCGTTCGCGCCTGGCCTCCATAGAATGGAATTAGGCACAAAATTTAATAAAGACTTTTCATATCTATCTGCGTAAGTATACTTTGATAATTGTGCTTCAGTTTGAAGAAATATGGTATAATAAAATTATGAGGTGTTCGTTCGCGCCTGACCTCCATAGAATGGAAATATGTCACAAGGTTATTTAATATAGATCCACAGAATATTTTGATAAGTGTTTCACTGTGAACAGGTATGGTATAATAAATTATAGGGTTTATCTATTTTATTTTTACTTTCATCATATTATGCTTTGGTTTTGATACCCCCAAATTCGAAGCTATCTATTTACAACCCTTCTTTTTCATAACCTATCATACTGTCCTAAATCAGAGTCCATTTTCTGTAGGCTATTTTTGAACCCAGTCAACGACGGGTACTTTTGCTTATATATATATATATATATATATATATATATATATATATATATATATATATATATATATATATATATATATATATATTTCTCTTCTTCCCTGATCTTTCTTATTTATATTTATGTCCCGGCAGTAGAGTGAAAAGCATATCTTATTTTTTTTTATTAATATTATTGGAATTTTTTCGTTTTTTCCTTGTACACATTTTTGTGAATCATTCCATGGATTTCTGCTTTTGGATTATTATGGACCATCTTCTTCCAATTACGGGATTTCCTTGGATTTTACTTGTGCAAATGGAAATTCAATTAACTTTCTTGAAATTATATATTTGGATTTTACCGTCACTGGATTATGTACCTTCCACCAGACTATCCATTCATGTCTAATCACCTTTTTCTTTACCATATTCCCTCTGCTTAACTTATTTTGTTTTCAAGTAAGATCTTTGACTTACTTGTTGTTTCATCAACTACTTTTGCATGCAAAATCCGATCCCGCATTTTTCTAATTCCTACCCTCTGATGAGAAGGAGAGTATTTCTTCGAAACTCCGCGGATTAAGGACTCTCCACTTATCTAGTGTTTCCTTTTCAGATTAAATATGTTTTTTAAGCCTTTTTAAAGTGTTTTTTAACATGTTTTATTAACTGTTTGCTCGTATATATATATATATATATATATATATATATATATATATATATACATACATGCATATATATATATATATATATATATATATATATATACATACATGCATATATATATATATATATATATGTAGGCACCGCCAAAACGGGGGGGGCAGGTCAGTACTTTTTGACGGACCGTCTTTTTAAAAATCTACCAAAAATCAGGTAATTATCCGATCAATACGAAATTTTCAGCGATTATTAGGAGAAGAATGAACTTTATAACAGTGTACTTATTTTTCATAAACGATATTTATATATATATATTTTTTTGCTTACAACCCCCCCCTTGTTTTGAAGTGGGAACAAATATGGTTAAAATAATCATCTGAAACTGAAATCAACATATTGTGTTGTTGTAAGGGACAGAATTATAGATTAAAAAAAAAAAAAATTGTTTGCATACCTTATTTTGACGTCTGAATATCAGAACTTCGATTGTGTTTAATTATCCCGCTTTTGAGTTTTGAAGTGTGAAAATCGGTGAATATGTTAAGTAAAATAATTAATTTAAGTTAAGCAAAACACAAAAAAAAATTTTTTTTAATATTTATACGAAAAAAGCTATTTTAAAATTTTTGATAAATAAATTAACAATTTTTTTTTAGCGAGCCGAATAATGCATGACCATTATTAAACAGGGCATGCTTTGAATAATCGATACCAAAAAAAAAATTCGATAAATATTGTGCCCTTTGTGTTAAAAATAGCATCATTTTTTTCGATCCCGTTTGGAAACGTTTGCCGCCTTTCGACTACGGTGGACCAAACGCGCTGAAATAATTTTTTTTATTCTGCTTTAAATTGCCCCCCCCCATTTTGGGTAGCCTGGCCCCCACACACATACACATTAAAAACCAAACGCATACAAATGGTCACCCATCTGGTACTGGCCAGCCTCAGCTTAATAATACATTGAAATTTTCGTCACTGAAAAATAATTTTTTTTTGGCCTGTTTGGTCTTCCATAGTTTGCTTTTTATCAAACGAAAACATAAACAGAGTCGATCTGAACTCTACGTCAACGCGAAATATCTGGTTACCTATATGAATAAGTGGAATTATTTGAAATTCAGGTACTTATATTATAATATTTTTGCATATTCTCTTAGAAAATCATCCTAAATCTTAGTTAGACAATAAATAAATAAATTAATTATTTCAAAAACCCTTTTTTAAATATTTAAATACGTTTTTTGTGCAAGACAAAAAATGTCAATTGTTAACTTTTTGGGAAAATTTAACATTTAAAATTGAATTAAAAATAGTAGAAAAAGTTTTACATTATTCTGTTTTCTATATGATAAAATTCAGGGTTTTATCTTTCTGGAAAAAAAAAGTTACTCAGAAATAATGGATTTTAATAAATGTAATTTCGTTTTAAAAAACAACAACAACTTGATTTTGCGGCCATTTTTGGCGGTGCCTATATATATGTATACGTATATATATATATTCTAGTAAGTTAACTAAGAATTAATAAATTTAGTAATTATTAAATAGAATGTCTTGTCAGAATTTAATTAGTAAATAGTAAAAAGTACGAAGATTGTGATTCAATGACTTTGTTTCGATTAAAATCCAAGATGGCGTAATGGTAAAATATAAAGGTAACTACAGCTTGCAAATTTTCGGATTCTCATATATATATATATATATATATATATATATATATATATATATATATATATATATATATACTCATCCACATACAGTACTGTTTCGCTGTTTCACAGCTCATCAGTGCGAATAGACCGAGAACTACCTCAAGCCAGGATCGAAACCCGACCTTTACGACAGTCAAGGCTCCTAACGATTACGGCGACTGTTGCGCGAATTGTGAATTAACGATGTTTTGACATCGTCCGAAATACCTAAGCTCGATCTGTTCGCACAAAGAGCATCGCTTTATACGCTAATGGTAATTCGTGTATCACTTCTCTTTCTCTCTCTCTCTCTCTCTCTCTTTATATATATATATATACATACATATATATATATATATATATATATATATATATATATATATATATATATAAATGACAAAAACTGTATATTTCAAAGTAAATGATGTTGGCAATTTTGTATTTTATTCTTTTACATCCGATGGCGTAAAATATAAATGTAACTGCAGCTTCTCTTCCAAATTTCGGATGCTCACCATGTCAAATCACATTTTAATTCCTTTTGGTGGATTGATCGTTGCTATTTCTTCTGATGAGTTAAGCGCATAATAGATTCCCTAATTGATATAATAATTAAGTGATTGATTTTGCGCTACGAAACAGATACTGTCAAGAACTGTACAAATCAATTGATGTAAAGGAATAAATTATAAGATGGTCAACATCATGAATTTTGGAATATAAACTCTTTGTCATTTATTCTCTATATTGTTCTGTATTTACATTGAGCTTATACATTATTTTATTATTAAACATTGCCATAGCGAGAGATAATATTCGAAGCTGAAAATGGGCAACATTTAAAAGACATTGTTTTTTTTTCATAATAATGATTATTTGAATTTTGCATTTTAAAAAGAATAATCCAATGTCTTAGACAAATTGTGTTAAAATTACGGTAAGATATCATGAAATATAAGAGCCAGGTACATCCAAGGGTGGATTATTGCTGTCACATCTGGGTAGAAGCTGCTAGGAACACTTATCCTGCCTTGACAGAGTTCAGAATAGACTTCGTAGCATAGTAGGGGATGCCCCTTTCTCTTCCCTGCAATCCTTTTCTCACAGAAGAGACGTTGCGAGCCAGCCTCTGTTTTATCGTTTCTTTCATGGCAAGTGCTCGTCTGAGCTCCAATCTATACCCCCCTCGCCAAACATTCACGAGAAACACTCCTCTGGCTGAAAATACTATCAATAATTTCCCCCACGCCTTATCTGTGCCTAAACCTAAACGTAGTTTCCTTACGAAAGCTTTTTTCTAAGAACTGCACGTCTGTGGAACTCTCTTCCGTTTACCTGCATGGTGGAAAGTGAGCAGCTATCCATAAGTCTTCCCTGCCAGTACATAGCCTCTCCATCATCAAGACTCCTACAGTGTCTCCGTGTTGGCCACACAGGGTAACTGGGTGCCTTGCGGACACAGGCTAACTTGTAGGAGGTCTCGTAGTAGTACGGGACCCCAGAGGTAGTGTGTTATGGCCAACCGATGTGTGGACATGCCTTGGTACACTACTAACCCTTACCCCACTGTCTTGTGGGTGTCTTTGGTTGGGCGAAGATTAAGGGAATCAACCACAAAATCAAATACCACTTCCTTGTGGGCCTTATGACAGCAAAAGGCTAAAAGATGGGAACTCTGACTTCAAATCCTACTGCTGCCTTGCAGTTTTCTTTAAAAGACTATGGAACCTCATCCAGAAAGAAATGGCGTAATAGCGACATAACAAGGCGACTGTCTACCTCATTGAGAATACTTGCGGCCAGAAGCTGCAGCCTCCTCTGCTGCCAGTCGTCACGGGTTTGCTCCACTGGAAATGAGCATTGGTGGTTCAAAGGCTATTCTGATGCGCAACGGATGCTACACCTAAACTGTGCAAGCAAGTTGGGAGCCAAGGTGGACAGTTCTGTACTGAAGGATAAAACACTGAGGCCCCGACTAGTCATCGTCAAGGCTGATGGACTGCATGATAATATATATATATATATATATATATATATATATATATATATATATATATATATATACTAGCAAAAGTACCCGTCGTTGACTGGGTTCAAAAACAGCCTACAGAAAATGGACTCTGATTTCTGAAAGTATGATAGGTTATGAAAAGGAAGGGTTGTAAATTTGGGTTGTAAAGTTTGCGCCTATTTCCATTCTATGCAGGTCAGGCGCGAATGCAGACCCTACAATTTTATTATACCATATTTCTTCAAACTGAAACATAATTATCAAAGTATATTTACGCAGATAGATATGAAAAGTCTTTATTAAAGTTTGTGCCTATTTCCATTCTATGGAGGCCGGGCGCGAACGCAGAACCCACAATTTTATTATATCATCCCTATTTAAGTTAGAACATACTTATCAAAGTATTATTATGTACATCTATATCAAAAACACTTGTAAACGTTTTTTTTTTTATTTTTAAATTTTTTATTTCCATACTTTGTGGCCCTGTCAGTGGGGCATTAGAATACACCGACTGTCCCTCTGCAGAGGGGAAAAGTCCCTCAATGGAGGTCCTGGATATGACCTTAAACTATATCCGATGGTAAGGCCCCAGCTTGTGGGCTTAAGGGAGTGTGGAGTCACCCTTTAATTGCCATTGCTCCCAGGTCCACTCTGACCCAGAGTGGTAGTACCTATGGGTAAAATAGAAACCGACTTGAAAACAACAAATATATTCTATTAAAAATTTTTTCTTCAAAACCTTTGGATTCGGCATTAAATAACCCGAAAAGGGTTGATATGCCGTAAAACAAAAACAACCAACCAACCAACCATACTTTGTGAACCAAGTGCGAACGTAGACCCCGCAATTTTAATGAACCACTGTTCTGCCAGATCAAACATACCCATCCCTGTGTTTCGATACATCTTCTCTCATTATATGTAATCAGTTTTTTAAAATAGTCAACCATATAGGAGCCTATTCGTGACCACACACACACACACACACACACACACACACACACACACACACACACACACACACACACACACACACATTCAGCTTCATATTATATATAATCCTTAAATAATTCAACAAAATGAATAGGTTTAGAGGAAAAAAATGTCCATATTTATTTAACGTATTTTAAAAGTGTATATATATAGACATTGAACAACCCAACCTTCCCATACACACACATAGTTTCCTTCCCGATATGGGTAGGATTCTAACACTGTTTCCTTTTCATTTTCATATGGTCTATGATCATTTTCTTTTTTTGCATTTTTCCTTTTAATATCCTGAAGATGTCCTCTGCAATAGGGACGAAACGTCGATCATTTCATAAATTCATTCGGGTTTTTTTTTCAAAAACAACATAACGTCAACGATTGCTGGTAGTTTTGTATATATATATATATATATATATATATATATATATATATATATAACTACGTCATTTACTCGCATAAAATTAATATACGAAAGTATAGATTTATGCGTAAACTTTAAGTATTTACTTCGAAAGTGCTCAATACGTAGGTAGAGCTAGTTAGTAATTTATAAAATATATATGGCGATTAAGCTACACTGAATATTCAGCGTTTCATCCACTATAGGATTCGTCAGGCTTATGTGCGAATTCTGTGGTTGTTTCTCGTTTTTATATATGTTGAGGATAAACATGAATATACATAAACGACCACACACACACACACACAAACATATATATATATATATATATATATATATATATATATATATATATGCATGTATGTATGTATGTGTGCATGTATGTGTGTACCCATATGTATATTTATATATATATATATAAAAAAAAAGCGGAAATGAGGAAAATCGTCTGCCTTAAACCACTAACCTAGTTCTAAAACAGATCCTTTGTATATATATATATCTAGATGGACAGGCAGACAAAGCTTATATATATATATATATATATATATATATATATATATATATATATATATATATATATATATATATATATATAGTCATCCACATACAGTACTGTTCCGCTGTTTCACAGCTCATCAGTGCGGCTAGACAGGCAACTACCTCAAGCTAGGATTGAAACCCGACCGTTTGTACGGCAGTCAAGGCTTCTAACCTCTAACTATATATATATATATATATATATATATATATATATATATATATATATATATATATATATATATATATATATATATATAAGCTTTGTCTGCCTGTCCATCTAGATGGTTGTTCAACTCATGTTTGGTTTTGCCATTGTTCGTAGGTAATGCCAGCTATTTTTTTTATATACGTTTATTTATTAGTTTATTGTTTTGCAGATGTTTATGTATGCGTTTTTCCTCCGAAAATTTGCTTGCAGTACAGCGTATTTGTTGATAAAATAGTCCTCCACGAAAATGTTTTTTTTTTGTTAATTTGATTGTTTTTCATATTGATATTTTTTTACGGTTAGATGTCATTTCTATGATAAACCACAACCCTAACCCGCAGATGTAAAAAATGGGCCTAAACTTTTGCCATTCCATAGACAAAATCTAGACAGCAGCAGGTGCCATCATAGAAATCGTTCTATACTACAAGGCATAAAGCCACTTGCTGTACGTGCTGCCCCCTTCTCATTTAAGTAAAAAGAGCAAACTAGGTAAGTGAAAATTATATTCGGAAAAGGCTAAATTCGAACCCAGAAGGAAAGTGTTAAAAGATAAAAAGAAATAAAGAAAAAAGAAAGAAAAAGGGAGAAGAAGAAGAGGAAGAAAGAAAGAAGAAAGAAAAAAGAAAGAAAAAGGAAAGAATTAAAAAGAAGAAAGAAAAAAACAAAGAAAGAAGAAAAGAAAGAAAGAAGGAAGAAAGAAAAAAGAAGAAAGAAGAAAGAAAGAATAATAAGAAGAAGGAGAAGAAGAAAAAGAAAAAAGATAGAAGAAAGAAAGGTGAAGAAGAAAACAGAAGAAAGAAAGAAGAAATAAAAGAAAGAAGAAGAAAGAAGAAGGAAAAAGAGAAAGGAAGAAAAAAGAAGAAAAAGAAAAAGAAAGAATAAAGAGGAAGAAAGAAGAAGAAAGAAAGAAAGAAAGAAAAAAGGAAGAAGAAAAGAAAGAAACAAGGAAGAAAGTAGAAAGAAGAAGAATGAAATACGAAGAAGAAGAATAATAATAAGAAAGAGAAAGATAGAAGAAAAGATAGAAGAAAGAAGAAGAAGAAGAAGAAGAAGAAGAAGAAAAGTGTTAAAAGATAAAAATAAATAAAGAAAAAAGAAAGAAAAAGGGAGAAGAAGAAGAGGAAGAAAGAAAGAAGAAAAAAGAAAGAAAAAGGAAAGAATTAAAAAGAAGAAAGAAAAAACAAAGAAAGAAGAAAAGAAAGAAAGAAGAAAGAAAAAAGAAGAAAGAACGAATAATAAGAAGAAGGAGAAGAAGAAAAAGAAAAAAAGATAGAAGAAAGAAAGGTGAAGAAGAAAACAGAAGAAAGAAAAAAGAAATAAAAGAAGAAGAAAGAAGAAGGAAAAAGAGAAAGGAAGAAAAAAACAAGAAAAAGAAATTAAGAAAAAAAGAAAGAAAAAGAAAAGGAAAGAATAAAGAGGAAGAAAGAAGAAGAAAGAAAGAAAGAAAAAAGGAAGAAGAAAAGAAAGAAACAAGGAAGAAAGTAGAAAGAAGAAGAATGAAATACGAAGAAGAAGAATAATAATAAGAAAGAGAAAGATAGAAGAAAAGATAGAAGAAAGAAGAAGAAGAAGAAGAAGAGAAAAAAAAAAGATGAACGTCTGCCAACCTCTCTGTTTTCTCATAGGCTATAACAGAATATTTTTTTCATTGTTTTGATTCTTAAGAAATAAAAGAAGAAAGAAGAAGAGAAGGGGACAAAAGCAGAAAAAGAATTGAATGAAAAAGAAAGAAAAAGGACAGAATAAAGAGGAAGAAAGAAAGAAAGAAAGAAAAAAGAAAGAAGAAAAGAAAGAAACAAGGAAAAAAGTAGAAAGAAGAAGAAAGAAATACGAAGAAGAAGAAGAAGGAGAAGAAAGAGAAAGATAGAAGAAAAGATAGAGAAAAAAAAGGTTAACGTCTGCCAACCTCTCTTTTTTCTCATAGGCTATAACAGAATATTTTTTTCATTGTTTTGACTCTAAAGTATGTAACCGTTCATATCTTACATGTTTCTATATAGGCTGATGTGGTTCTCAGTTAAATAACTGTTTCGGATATATAATCGAGAGTCAAAACAAAAATAAAAAAAGAACATGCTGTTATCACAGCCCTAATTATTACACATGAAATCCCTTAATAACTTGGCAGAAGGCAAAATATTATGAAAAGTGACAGACCCCAGTGAGAAGGCAAACTAGATAAGTTTCAAAATGATATTTGAAATACGCATAACCAGTTTGTCGCTAAGGTTGCTTGGAAAATAGTTGAATCATTCTATTTCTCCAGAAAGTACACGACTTCATCTGCATTCCTATAGATATTAGCTTGGTGCAAAAATAATGCCGGTTTTTTGACGCTCAACTTCAAAAGATCATAATTCCTTTCATAAATAAACTTTATTAATGGAAATATGAACCATTAGAATCGACATATTTTTGCCAACAAGTTTATTTCTCCCATTAGCATAGAAATCCTGAGTTCTAGAAGCGATGAAGTCGTTGAAGGCCGATTCAGCATCATCTGTGGTTTTGAAGCATTTTTTGCGCGGGATGTTTGAAAAAGTGATAATCAGTGGGCGAGAGGTCCGGTGAATATGGCGGATGAGGCAGAGTCTCGTAGCCCAATTCGTTCAGCTTCTGCAGGGTCAGTTGAGCAACATGCGGGCGAGCATTATCATGGGGGATAATTGGTCCCTTCATATTAACCAATCCCGGGCCCATACGTTAGAGCTTCTGGTGCATTTTGCCAGTTTGTTGGCAGTACTTCACCGCCGTAATCGTTTCGCCCGGATTCAAGAAGCTGTGATGGATGAGACCGGTTATGTACCGCCAAACAGTCACCATAATTTGGGGGGGGCAATTTCGGCTTCATGGAGTGTTTGAAAGACTCATAACCAAGGTTTCTTGGAAAATAGTTGAATCATTCTACTTCTCCAGAAAGTACCCGACTTCATCTGCACTCCTATAAATATTAGCTTGGTGCAAAAATAATGCCGTTAAAAAAAAAAAAAAATCATAACTCTTTTCATAAATATAAAAACTATTAGAATCGACACATTTTTGCCAACAAGAAACAAGTTTATTTATTCCAAGTATTATATGTTCCCTCCGCCATCATCAATAATGATTCTTCCCCTCTGATGCGAAAGAACCGTATTACACATTCCTTCAATAATGAATTCGCATCTCTCTCAGCTCTGTTATAAATGTCTCTCTCTCAGTATTGTTATCATCGTCGTTATCCTTGTTCTGAGCTCCGTTATACATGTCTCCAATGTGAACCCCCGTCATCTCCAATATGTACCCCCGCTACACAACAATATCATGTTTAATGTTTGTGCAAACTTTCCAAAAATCCCAAGCCGTAGTTATTGAGAAAAATGCGGACAGACGAACGGACGAACGGACAAGGGTGAATTTACAGGTCCACCCTCCTTTTGTAGGGGGACTAATAATTATAATTAAAAAAAAAAAATGGATTTTTGTCAGCATTCGAATGATATTATGAATTCCAACTTGGACTGTTCGGTTCTCCGTTTATTTAGTGCTAGCCCCGGCTTTGGGATTATCTACTACCAGAGCCTCATTTGGTGTCCAAGACACTTAGGCACAAGACCAGTAGAGAGAGGTGAGGGTCGGGGGTCATCTACTACTTCTACTTGTCTTTTATTTAAAAACTTTAATCGCCATTTGTATTTATAAACTTGTGTTGTAAAAAAGTAAATGTGTTTTTTCTATTATCCCTTAAACGAACTCTTTTCAAAGCAATTTGTGCCCTCCTCCATCATCGGTAATGCTTCTCCCCCTTTGTACAAGCTTCTGGGCTAGACCTTTACTCCTGATCTTAAATGGAGCACATACATTAAATCCGTTGCCAAGGTCGTTGGAAAAATGGTGGGATCCTTCTATCGATCCAGTAGATATCTCACTGCTGATGCAATTCTCTATCTATATAAGAGCCAGGTACATCCAAGGATGGAGTACTCTTGCCACATTTGGCCAGGAGCTGCTAGAAATGACTTGTCTTGCCTTCAAAATAGACTTCGTAGCCTCATAGGAGATGTCCTTTTCTTTTCCCTGCAACCTCTATCTCACAGAAGAGATGTTGCAAGTTTGTCTCTGCTTTATCGTTATTTTCATGGAAAGTGCCCGGCTGAGCTCCAATCTATGGTCCCCACTCGCCAGACTTTCACAAGAAACACCCGTCTAGCAGAAAACACTATCACTAATTTCCCCCATTCTTTATCTGTGCCTAAACCTAAACGTAGATTCCATGATCAAAGCTTCTTTCTCAGAACTGCACGCCTGTGGAATTATCTTCCGTTTTCCTGCTTTCCAGCTGACTGGTAGTCTTCAAGTCCAACATAAACAAGTTCTTGATGAGCCGTTCCACTGAAGCAACCCAATTTACCAAATGTGCACTTCTAACGACTATGTTGTACTTTTGACCACAATATGGTTATCTTCAAGTCCAATGTAAACAAGTTTTTGATGAGCCGTTCCATGTGAGTTAACAAATTTACCGGATCTCAATTATCAACGATTACTATATTGTCCAATTTCTACTGTTACACTCTTTCACCCTTGTCCTCGAGTGGCCTCTTGGCCTTGATAAGTGGTGATGCCTATGTAAAAAAAAAAACATGCTAAAATATCGATGTAAAAGAAATGTATTACAAATTCCCCTCCTTCAATAATGAATCTGCATCTCTCAGCTCTGTAATTAATGTCTCTCCCTGTTATAAATGTCATTATCATTCTCGTTCTGAGCCCCCCCCCCCTAAGATGTTGCCCAATATATACCCGCTACACAACATTTTAATCTAATCATTGATAGAAGGAGGATGTGGCAACTGTTATCTCCCCTTAGAGAACTCTTTAATCAACAGAGTTTAAGATATACAACCCCGTTATACGTGTCCGTCATCTGTGTGACGTCATCTGCACGTTCTCACCATAGACAAGTGCATTGTCTATCATTTTGTGTTGCTATTCCTACCCTACCGTTTCTGACACGCAATGCCAATGGATTGCTTCCTTTTTGGCAACGACATAGTCACCAAATCCAATGTCAATAAACACTTTCCAAGTCTTTATTTATATCAATTAAATAATCAAATTATCCTATTTCTACATATTGTTTTTTCTCGAGTTGCTTTTGGCCTTGTTCATGGTAATTCATCGGTATAAAAAGATTCACAAACGATCTATGAAATCACGTTCTAAGAGCTATAATCAGATGGAGTTAGGTTGGGGCAAAAATAATGTCGTTTTTGACGTTTATTTATTCCAAGTATTATGTGTCCCCTCCTCCATAATCAGTAATGATTCTCCCCCTCTGATGTAAAAAAACAAAGCAAAAAAAAAACTATTACACATTCCTTCAGTAATGAATTCGCATCTCTCTCAGCTCTGTTATAATTGTCATTATCATTCTTTGTTCTGGGTCCTTGTCTTATGGGTCTCCAATGTGTACCCCGCCTTCGCTACACAATATAAAGAGCTTAAACATCCTGCAAGGTAAAAAAATTAGGCGACGATACTTGTTAGAAGAAACAATTCTTCCCTCTTTGTCTGAAACATCGCTCACGGAATTGGAGGAATTAGCCAGAACCACTATCAACAACTTCCCACACTCTTTATTCTGTGCCTACACGTCACCGTAGATTCCATGAACAGGTCTTCTTTCTTAGAACTGCTCGCCTGTGGAACACTATTCCGTTTGCCTGCTTTCCAGCTGACTACAATCTGATTGTCTTCAAGTCCAACGTGAACAAGTTCTTATTGAACCGTCCCCCTAGGTAATCCAAGTTACAAAATTCCCACTAATGTTTATTACGCTAAAATCACAATGACTAATGTATACCCATTAACCCTTATCCTCGAGTGACCTCTCGGCCTTGATAAGTGGTGACCCTCTCCCTGTAAAAAAAAAGTATACCAGGAAAAATATTCATCTATGTTGTTTGTATGGGGTTCATTTGCAAACGACTGAGTAATTTATCCGTTATGGTTTGAACTTGGTATTTTTAGTGGTGCAGTTTTTAATGTCTTTTGAGCAGAGTCAAATGCGAGTGATAATTACAGGTAGTTGCGACGGTGACTTGTGGAAACACTGTCAAGATTGTTTTGTTTTTGGCGCGTTGGCTGTTTTTTTTATTGGCTTTCTAGAACGTTTAACCCATTTACTGTCTACATACGCGAATAGACAAAAATATAGTCCCATTGTGTGTAAAAAGAACGCGTCACAGCCACGATCCTACGCACTGCATGGATGAAAGCTGACAAAATCAAATTGTTCCTGAAATTAATAAATTCGAGTCGAATAGATTCTTCTGAGGCCCACTTTTTGTCTTGATAAGGTAGATCATTTGTTAAAAGTATATTGTTTTTGTTACATAAAATATAATTTAAAAACAATATCTCACAACAATAAATATTTCCAACAGAAAACACCACCGCGCTGACAGTATGAAAACATAGCTCCACACGGTGGACGGTAGACGCTGGCTGAATACATCTATCCATATATATATATATATATATATATATATATATATATATATATATATATAACTATCTATCAATCTATATATATATATATATATATATATATATATATATATATATATAGGGTGACCCCAAAAAACAAAAGCTAAATGGAGGCCATCTAGAACATATGACCTAGGTGCTTATAATGTTTGATCTCAGTTAATATGTCATGCATTATTTTGAATGAGAGAAGAAAAAAAAATAAGGATCGTCCCGTATTTATAAAATACTAGCATGGGTACCCGACGTTGCCCGGGTGTTAGGCGGTGTGTGTTTAGCAAAAAACAAAAATTAAACAAACAAAAAAAAAAAATAAATGAATAAATAAGTGAAAATGAAAAAAAAAAGTGGTAGTAGGCAGGCAGGCTCGAACTCGTACCGCGAAGGAGAAAAAAAAAACACGTGAAAAAAAACACACCCTAAAAAAGACGTGACGTCTTTGCACTTCCGCCCATCGCCAAACCGGAAGTAAGGAATGTTTAAATTAAGGCTATTACATTCGAAAAGAGGGAATGACTTCCGAAAATATCATCGAAAAAAGCGACCCCTCCCTGTAGAAAAGTGTCCAATTAAGGGTGAAGGAATTAATGCTTGTAGCTAATTTTTCGATATTTGTTGTCCGAAGGGTCGGATTCAAAAACGACTACCAATATTGTGAAAATCCGTCGTCGCTGTCGAAAATTTTGGGCAGAGATACATACATACATACATACACAATACATACACACATACATACATAAAGGCTTCCTTCAGTCTTGACAGACTATGGATACCCACTGTAAGGGTGCCTGTGCGTGAAATTTGTGTGGCAAGAGTTGCGCAATCACCAACCACGTCTCTCCTGAGTCACCATTGTTACATACCAGTGGCAAGTTGAGGTACAAGACGACTCGAAACAATGCCGAGATAAGCGGAGAGCACATACAGCGCCTAGAATTCCCAAATGGTCACCCATCTGGTATTAGCCAGGCTCAACGTTGCTTAACTTCGGTGATCTGACGAGAACCGGTGTGTCAACGTGATTATACATACATACATACATACATACATACATACATACATACATACATACACAATACATACATACATTTAAACAAACAGGTGACATTTATATTATAGTCTGCCTGGGTGCCCGGCGTTGCCCGTGGGTTTGGAGGTGTGTGTTGAGCAAAAAAAAAATGTTGTAGTAGGCAGGTAGGCTCGAACCCGTGACGCCAAGGCGGAAAAGAAGGTGGAGGTGTGTGTAAGGGTGTTGGTTGAGCAAAGAAAAAGAAGATTGCGAGCGAAAAAAAGTGGCAGTGGGAGGCAGGCTCGAACCCGTACCGTGAAGGAGACAAAGAACGTGAACAAACAAACAAAAAAATATGACGTCTTTGCTGTTGCGCCTATTGCCAAACCGGAAGTAACGTAGGTTTAAATTAAGGCTAGACAATCGAAAAGAGGAGATGACAAAAATAAAAAATATCGGCGAAAAAATCGACCTCTCCTTGTAGAAAAGTGCCCAGTGGAGGGTGAAGGAATTTGTTTTTAGTCAATTTTTCCATATTTATCGGCCGAAGGGTCGATCTTCAAAAACGATACCGATCTCGTGAAAATCCGTCGCCTCTGTCGAAAGTTTTAGGCAGACATGCAAACATAAACATACATGCACACATACATACATACATACATACATACATACATACATACGTTTAAACAGACAGGTAAGATTTATATTATAGAAGATTAGAACCCCGCTCGGAATTGGCCGGTGAGAAAATACGCTTAAATATTATTTTTTAATTCATGAAGATTTTGTATTTATCATTATAAAGCCAATTTTATTTTTATTGATTATCATATTGTACCTAATATATCGAAGTGATATAAAAAGTTAAAAAAAAATGACTTAGGTGCCACCAGCTAAAATCGAAACCGAAACACAACTCTCCAATCTCATTTCGTAACTTCCGAGCCACAGGCGTACGGACATAAATCTTTAAAAACGTTGTTTAACCTATGATATATATCGATATCGATAATGCTATATTACTAGTAGGGAAAAACTGATTAAAAAGCTTGCTGCACGTCTGAATACCCTTTATATAAATTTTCAAATGTTTAGACCCCAAATTTGTTGAATAGTTTGCTAGAGACCACAAAAGTCAAATCTATGTAATTTTGACCCCTTGTTAATCCAATTTTTGGCCAAAAACCAATTAAAAAGCTTGCCCTATCTCTGAATACACTTTATGTAAATTTTCAAATGTTTAGACCCCAAAATTGGCTGAAAGGTAAAATTTTTAAAAACTTTAACTCCATTTATTATGTTGGGCTCAAATCAAGTTAAAAAGTTTGATCCATATCCAAAAAGCCTGCATCTAAAATTTCAAGTGTTTAGACCCAAAATTGACAGAGGAGTTTGGTAGAGTTCTCAAAGGTCAGCTCGTTGAACTTTGACTCCCTTAACAGCCAAATTTCTGTCCGAAAACTGATTAAAAATAAATAAAAAATCTCAATACCCCTTATGTACAATCTCGAGTCTGTAGACTTAAAATTGACAGAGTAGTTTGGTAGGGAAATTTACACATACAGACACACACACACACGTACTACCGACAATTTCACTTTTGTAGATATATAGATTGAACTCATTAATAAGAAAAAAGTAAAATAAAATGGTGAGGTACTCCTGGGAGCACGGGATCTGTAGTCGAATGCTCTACAACTGAGCTATAATGACAATAAGATGACAATGATTCTTTCAACTTACAACTGAAGAAGGATGATCAATATTTACAATACTTTTGTTGTCATCGAAGTCGGAGAAATCGATTGATTGCCTGCTCTAGTCGGGGACCCATTACAATTAAACAGGGGGAAGCT
The DNA here is from genome assembly GCF_053919585.1 of Euprymna scolopes. Lineage (NCBI taxonomy): Eukaryota > Metazoa > Mollusca > Cephalopoda > Sepiida > Sepiolidae > Euprymna > Euprymna scolopes. The sequence continues at coordinate 107,960,767 of NC_136527.1, read as the reverse complement.
ACACATGCCCTCCCCCCGCAGTGACTTAGTCCACAATGCATTGCAGTCTACATTGCACTGTAGAAAACCTACTGCTGATTTTATAAAATTATTTTTCATATATAATGATTTGATTTTAAGTTTAAAATGCAAAACTCAAGTACCATGCTTCAATTGTGCTTTAAACGGAAAAATCCCTTTCCTCGCGCCCCTGTCATATCAAAGAACCGACTGTCGATTCTATTTATCTGGTTTTACTTCTTGTGCGGTAATAATGGTTTAGATTTAAGCTTAACATAAAAAAAGTCGTATAATACGACAATTGAGCTTTAAACAGAAACATTTTTTGGAACGCACTCCCGTCGTATGAAAGAACCCACTGTTGATATTATATGTCAGTCCTTTCAGCTTGTGTGGTTATAAAACTTCTCAAATGCACTTGGGGTGTTAGGTTGTATAAGGTGTTGACTTTGGTCAAAAATCGCCTGTTCTTTCTCTCATCGGATTATTTCGATTATCGATAATCGATACTTATCGGAGACATTCTGATTTAAAACTTATCACTGCCAGGTATATACAGCACCTTCGTGTTAAATTTCATAAAAAATAAGCCAAGCCGTTTTTGAGTCCATAGGGAACGAACTCCCAGGCACACAGACATTTTTCGTTTTATATGATAGTAAAGATTGGAAATAGTTCGCCATTGACAGCTGTTCCGTTGTCTACGACGCACTAGCGTGGCTAGACCGAGTGCAATTCATAGCTAGACCAAGCAAAGGGATGCGTTTGGGGGTTCGTTGAGTGCAAAATTTGATGTCCTTTTGGTTTGGTTTTTATTAAGACAGGGACAGGGAAGCAGCGGTAGTTGTTAGCAAAGATCGCAAGGCGAACGCCTCTTCAAGAATTTACTTATATCTCTGTTCAAGCGCATATATTTATGTCAATGTCCGTGAAGGAAATGATGACCACTTTGAAAATAAAAACAAAAACGCCCCACTCATAAAATTACAAGTTTGCGTTCAGTCTGCACACCAAGCGAGCGAACACATTTCAAGTTCGTAGACAATAAACAAAACAAAATAAAAAATGGAAGCTAACGCAGACCGTCTGGTTCGGGCAAGTCGTGAAATGTACCTACTTACTTACCGGGAAGAATAACAGTAATTCAGACGCGAAAAGTAGAAAGTTGACGCTGAGAAATACAATAATGGCCATTTGTCGCGATGCGAGACGCATACTATCATAAAGACGTCAGGTTGACGCCTCGTTACGACGACCTCTTCGCCGCCCGGGGGTGGGGGTCATCCACACTTCAACACATCAGTATTAATGTTTACGCGGGCGTCACCGGACCAGATTTCTTTATCGCATTCAGATTATATACGGCATAACGACCTCGACACACCGGTTCTCGTGTGTTCACCGAAGTTAAGAAGCGTTGAGGCTGGCTAGTATCAGATGGGTGACCATTTGGGAATACTAGGCGATGTAGGTATTCAAATAAATACATAAACCCGACAAGCAGCAAACTCCCACCTCTACACAGTAGAGATCCCCAAATGCCAGGAAGCATTCTACTCTAATAATTTCTTCCGATAGCATTTTGATTTTAAAAAAAAAAAAAAAAGAGAAGAAAATAGAGGGGAAGAAATTGAAAATAAAGTAAAAATGAGAACGATATGTATTGTCAAAGCTGATGGAAAAATGGTTGGATCCTACTACCGCTCCAGTAGATATCTCACTCCTGATGCAATTCTCTACCTATATAAAAGTCAGGTTCGGCCAAAGATGGAGTACTGTTGCCACATTTGGGCAAGAGCTTCTAGAAGCAGCTTATCCTTTCTTGACAAAGTTCAAAATAGACTTCGTAGCTTAGTGGGGGATGCCCTTTTCTCTTCCCTGCAACCTCTTTCCCACAGAAGAGACGTTGCGAACCTGTCTCTGCTTCATTGTTATTTCCATGCCAAGTGCTCATCTGAACTTCAATCTATGCCCACCCCTCGCCAGACTTTCACGAAAAACACCCGTCTTGCCAGAATCACTATCAACAATTTCCCACACTCTTTATTCCGGGCCTACACGTCAACGTAGATTCCATGAACAAAGCTTCTTTCTTAGAACTGCTCGCTTGTGGAACTCTATTCCGTTTGCCTGCTTTCCAGCTGACTACAATCTGATTGTCTTCAAGTCCAACGTAAACAAGTTCTTATTGAACCGTCCCCCTAAGTAATCCAAATTACAAATTTCCCACTAATGTTTATTACGCTAAAATCACGATGACTAATTGTACGCCCATTAACTCTCGGCCTTGATAAGTGGTGACCCCCCCGTTCTTAGTTTTTTAAGCTCTATTAACAACAGACCTTTGATCTTAACCAAAAAGGCCAAGCACAAAAGACCGACCGACGGACAGACTAAACGCGACTAAAAAAAGAACTGCTAGGCTTTGGAATTCCCTCCCGGGTTCCTGTTACCCCGACTATACCGACAAGCGGAAGTTCAAACATCTTACTGCGAAACTCCGTACACAATAAATGAAGTAATAGCAATAAAGACAAAAAAAAAAAAATGTCGGTACGTATTACAAAGAAATAATAACAGCATTATGTTGAAATCTTAAGTTGTGAAAATTAAGATGATGGAATTTGCCAGGTGAAGGTGAAGGTCGAAAGACACCATTACGAATATGCATGCGTAACGTAATAGCTATTGGTTATTGTTTTTAATTTTTTTCCTAATATGTCTTCATAGCTCAGGCATTAACGTCAAAGGAAAAAGTGAATCATGAGCTAAACGTTTTGGTTTCGATTCTCGGTGTTGGCGCACGAGTCATTTTCTTTAAAACTGTTTAAATCGTTATCTATACTATTAATAAAATTCTAAATGTTTATTTATTTATGTATATATATATATATATATATATATGTATATATATATATATATATATATATATATATATATATATATATATATATATATGTAGCGAAGATAGGGGGCGACCCCATCTTCGCTACAGGGATGTCTGCAAGCGTGACATGAAGGCTCTCTCGGTGGACAGGAATACATGGGAAGCCTCTGCAGCTGACAGAACTGCCTGGAGGAAAATGATACGCCAGAGGATTATCATCAGCGAGAGGACCTTCCATGTTGAAAACGCTGCAAAGAGAGCTAGGAGAAGAGCGAGTGTACAGACGGACGAAGCGGCAAATTGCATAGCAACCTTCGTATGTTAAGGCTGTGGCAGACTATGCAAATCAAGAATTGGTCTCTACAGTCACACAAAAGGATGCATACAGGCAACATCTTAATACGGCGCTGATCCATAGTCGTTTCGACTGACGGATGCCACACACACACACACACACACACACACACACACACATATATATATATATATATATATATATATATATATATATATATATATATATAGTCTTTGAAGTTTTTAACATTTGAAACTATACAAAAAATTACTTTTTATCATTCGTTAAAAAACCATCCAGTCAGTAAGTCATTTAATCACCTGCAATCACTGCATCAACTCTCTCAAATTTACTATAATACCAATTTTTTATTTTTTTTTATTTTTCAAGGGATCATCAGTTGTTTACCATGAAACACTGTTTCGGGGATTTAAAAACAAAACAGTATATTACTTCATGGCTCCCCAGCAGTGTTGATCAAACACCACCACCCTTAATCTTAAGAAGAAGACATGTTACAACAATTTTTATCCAATTTCCTATTCTTAATTGCAATTATTAACCTTTTCATACTATAAAAATGAATTTCTTACCTGTGCGATTCATCAATTTCCACATTTAAAATGGATTATATTTATTTGCTGTCCACTCAGCAAAATGTGGCACAAGGCCGGAAAGTGGTAACCCAGCAGGCTCCCCTAAAGGAGGGGCACTCCTGCAATTTTAAAAATTGCCTGAGTAACCCCGTCGGCATTCCCCGGTCGGGGCGCCTCAGGCAACAAGCAATAAACTTGCCCCACCGGAAAGCCCGGTGGCAAGGCCTGGGAGGGTGGACCTCCTAGGTATTACCCAGGCGGTGTACCTCAGTCCAACAGGTGCTGGGCCGGTCTCCGGCCCCTCACCTGTTGGGCTGAGTGTCAAGTGACGGATCCTTGACTGGTACTATCCATTTAAAATGGATTATATTTATTTGCTGTCCACTCAGCAAAATGTGGCACAAGGCCGGAAAGTGGTAACCCAGCAGGCTCCCCTAAAGAAGGGGCACTCCTGTAATTTTAAAAATTGCCTGAGTAACCCCGTCGGCATTCCCCGGTCGGGGCGCCTCAGGCAGCAAGCAATAAACTTGCCCCACCGGAAAGCCCAGTGGCAAGGCCTGGGAGGGTGGACCTCCTAGGTATTACCCAGGCGGTGTACCTCAGTCCAACAGGTGCTGGGCCGGTTCCCGGCCCCTCACCTGTTAGGCTGAGTGTCAAGTGACGGATCCTTGACTGGTACTATCCATTTAAAATGGATACATTTTTTAATTTATCAGTCTTGTATTTATAAGATTTGGATTAATCCATTTAACTACTTATCACCCCCACTATGATTAGTAGTTTGTATATTTACATTCTTATTTATTTAAAATGAGATATATAAAGGTTAAAAATATTTTATTTTTACATATATACATTTTTTTTTATATATATAAATTTATTATATGTAATTATAAATACATTTTATACATTGCTAATATAGTTTTGGATTTCCTTTATTAATATAGTCTGGTTTATCTTAAACGATTCAAAAGAATCAGGATAACGAACAAATGCTTTATTTAACTGTTTAAATATTTTATTTTTATCCCCACCTTGTTTTATCATCCTTATTACTAAGCTAGAAACTGGTGGTATAAAATATGTTAATTTTAGAGTAACGCGAGCTATTCTCAAACACTCTGACATAATGGTTCCGTAAAACAGAAAAACAGGGCAGGTGCTATCCTTATGGGGCATACGTACTATTTTAAAGGGGAATGCATTTCTTTTATCAAATATTTTATAAAGAAAAATCCCATCCTCAATTTTTATATCTAAATCCAGAAATGTAGCCTGTTGTCCTCTATGTTCACAATTCAATTTTAGTTCGTTTGGATATATAAGATGTTTATTTTTTTCGAATTCATCATTATCGTTTATGCATATAAGGTCATCTATAAATCTCCTACACCCATGAAAGTTATATGTTTTAGATATATCTGTTTTTAATAATGATGACATATATATATATACTCGAGTCTATGTAAATACAATGTTGCCCAAAATGGTGCAGGATCCAATCCCATTGGGATACCTATCGTTTGGAGTAATATTTTATTTCCTATTTGAAAATAGCATTCTTTAATAAGATGACTTACAAGTATTTTTAAAATACCTTTAGAAACACTAGTTTTGCTATTTTTATTTTTACACCAGAAAGCTTTAGAGTTTGAAAAGTCTATATATTTACCTTTTC